>NW_027189385.1:35000-60000 GCF_040958095.1 Procambarus clarkii
CTCGTTCTGTTACTATTCCGTGTGAACATTTCGTCTATGTCCACTCTGTCAATTCCTCTGAGTATCTTATACGTTCCAATCATGTCCCCCCTCTCCCTTCTTTTTAGTGTCGTAAGGCACAGTTCCCTCAGGCGCTCTTCATACCCCATCCCTCGTAGCTCTGGGACGAGTCTCGTTGCAAACCTCTGAACCTTTCCAGTTTCATTATATGCTTCTTCAGATGGGGACTCCATGATGAGGCGGCATACTCTAAGACTGGCCTTACGTAGGCAGTGTAAAGCGCCCTAAATGCCTCCTTACTTGTGTGTGTGTGTGTGTGTGTGTGTGTGTGTACTCACCTAGTTGTACTCACCTAGTTGTGTCTGCAGGATCGAGCATTGACTCTTGGATCCCGCCTTTCGAGCATCGGTTGTTTACAGCAATGACTCCTGTCCCATTTCCCTATCATACCTGGTTTTAAAATTATGAATAGTATTTGCATCCACAACCTGTTTCTGAAGTGCATTCCATTTCCCCACTACTCTCACGCTAAAAGAAAACTTCCTAACATCTCTGTGACTCATCTGAGTTTCAAGCTTCCATCCATGTCCTCTCGTTCTGTTACTATTCCATGTGAACATTTCGTCTATGTCAACTCTGTCAATTCCTCTGAGTATCTTATACATTCCTATCATGTCCCCCCTCTCCCTTCTTCTTTCTAGTGTCGTAAGCACAGTTCCCTCAGGCGCTCTTCATACCCCATCCCTCGTAGCTCTGGGACGAGTCTCGTTGCAAACCTCTGAACCTTTTCCAGTTTCATTATATGCTTCTTCAGATGGGGACTCCATGATGAGGCGGCATACTCTAAGACTGGCCTTACGTAGGCAGTGTAAAGCGCCCTAAATGCCTCCTTACTTGTGTGTGTGTGTGTGTGTGTGAGTGTGTGTGTGTGTGTGTGTGTGTGTGTGTGTGTGTGTGTGTGTGTGTGTGTGTGTGTGTGTGTGTGTGTGTGTGTGTGTGTGTGTGTGTGTGTACTCACCTAGTTGTACTCACCTAGTAGTGTCTGCAGGATCGAGCATTGACTCTTGGATCCCGCCTTTCGAGCATCGGTTGTTTACAGCAATGACTCCTGTCCCATTTCCCTATCATACCTGGTTTTAAAATTATGAATAGTATTTGCTTCCACAACCTGTTCCTGAAGTGCATTCCATTTCCCCACTACTCTCACGCTAAAAGAAAACTTCCTAACATCTCTGTGACTCATCTGAGTTTCAAGCTTCCATCCATGTCCTCTCGTTCTGTTTCTATTCCGTGTGAACATTTCGTCTATGTCCACTCTGTCAATTCCTCTGAGTATCTTATACGTTCCTATCATGTCCCCCCTCTCCCTTCTTCTTTCTAGTGTCGTAAGGCACAGTTCCCTCAGGCGCTCTTCATACCCCATCCCTCGTATCTCTGGGTCGAGTCTCGTTGCAAACCTCTGAACCTTTTCCAGTTTCATTATATGCTTCTTCAGATGGGGACTCCATGATGAGGCGGCATACTCTAAGACTGGCCTTACGTAGGCAGTGTAAAGCGCCCTAAATGCCTCCTTACTTGTGTGTGTGTGTGTGTGTGTGTGTGTGTGTGTGTGTGTGTGTGTGTGTGTGTGTGTGTGTGTGTGTGTGTACTCACCTAGTTGTACTCACCTAGTTGTGTCTGCAGGATGGAGCATTGACTCTTGGATCCCGCCTTTCGAGCATCGGTTGTTTACAGCAATGACTCCTGTCCCATTTCCCTATCATACCTGGTTTTAAAATTATGAATAGTATTTGCTTCCACAACCTGTTCCTGAAGTGCATTCCATTTCCCCACTACTCTCACGCTAAAAGAAAGTTTCCTAACATCTCTGTGACTCATCTGAGTTTCAAGCTTCCATCCATGTCCTCTCGTTCTGTTACTATTCCGTGTGAACATTTCGTCTATGTCCACTCTGTCAATTCCTCTGAGTATCTTATACGTTCCTATCATGTCCCCCCTCTCCCTTCTTCTTTCTAGTGTCGTAAGGCACAGTTCCCTCAGGCGCTCTTCATACCCCATCCCTCGTAGCTCTAGGACGAGTCTCGTTGCAAACCTCTGAACCTTTTCCAGTTTCATTATATGCTTCTTCAGATGGGGACTCCATGATGAGGCGGCATACTCTAAGACTGGCCTAACGTAGGCAGTGTAAAGCGCCCTAAATGCCTCCTTACTTGTGTGTGTGTGTGTGTGTGTGTGTGTGTGTGTGTGTACTCACCTAGTTGTACTCACCTAGTTGTGTCTGCAGGATCGAGCATTGACTCTTGGATCCCGCCTTTCGAGCATCATTTGTTTACAGCAATGACTCCTGTCGCATTTCCCTATCATACCTGGTTTTAAAATTATGAATAGTATTTGCTTCCACAACCTGTTCCTGAAGTGCATTCCATTTCCCCACTACTCTCACGCTAAAAGAAACTTTCCTAACATCTCTGTGACTCATCTGAGTTTCAAGCTTCCATCCATGTCCTCTTGTTCTGTTACTATTCCGTGTGAACATTTCGTCTATGTCCACTCTGTCAATTCCTCTGAGTATCTTATACGTTCCTATCATGTCCCCCCTCTCCCTTCTTCTTTCTAGTGTCGTAAGGCACAGTTCCCTCAGGCGCTCTTCATGCCCTATCCCTCGTAGCTCTGGGACGAGTCTCGTTGCAAACCTCTGAACCTTTTCCAGTTTCATTATATGCTTCTTCAGATGGGGACTCCATGATGAGGCGGCATACTCTAAGACTGGCCTTACGTAGGCAGTGTAAAGCGCCCTAAATGCCTCCTTACTTGTGTGTGTGTGTGTGTGTGTGTGTGTGTGTGTGTGTGTGTGTGTGTGTGTGTGTGTGTGTGTGTGTGTGTACTCACCTAGTTGTACTCACCTAGTTGTGTCTGCAGGATCGAGCATTGACTCTTGGATCCCGCCTTTCGAGCATCGGTTGTTTACAGCAATGACTCCTGTCCCATTTCCCTATCATACCTGGTTTTAAAATTATGAATAGTATTTGCTTCCACAACCTGTTCCTGAAGTGCATTCCATTTCCCCACTACTCTCACGCTAAAAGAAAACTTCCTAACATCTCTGTGACTCATCTGAGTTTCAAGCTTCCATCCATGTCCTCTTGTTCTGTTACTATTCCGTGTTAACATTTCGTCTATGTCCACTCTGTCAATTCCTCTGAGTATCTTATACGTTCCTATCATGTCCCCCCTCTCCCTTCTCCTTTGTAGTGTCGTAAGGCACAGTTCCCTCAGGCGCTCTTCATACCCCATCCCTCGTAGCTCTGGGACGAGTCTCGTTGCAAACCTCTGAACCTTTTCCTGTTTCATTATATGCTTCTTCAGATGGGGACTCCATGATGAGGCGGCATACTCTAAGACTGGCCTTACGTAGGCAGTGTAAAGCGCTTTAAATGCCTCCTTACTTGTGTGTGTGTGTGTGTGTGTGTGTGTGTGTGTGTGTGTGTGTGTGTGTGTGTGTGTGTGTGTGTGTGTGTGTGTGTGTGTGTGTGTGTATGTGTGTGTGTGTGTGTGTGTGTGTACTCACCTAGTTGTACTCACCTAGTTGTGTCTGCAGGATCGAGCATTGACTCTTGGATCCCGCCTTTCGAGCATCGGTTGTTTACAGCAATGACTCCTGTCCCATTTCCCTATCATACCTGGTTTTAAAATTATGAATAGTATTTGCATCCACAACCTGTTTCTGAAGTGCATTGCATTTCCCCACTACTCTCACGCTAAAAGAAAACTTCCTAACATCTCTGTGACTCATCTGAGTTTCAAGCTTCCATCCATGTCCTCTCGTTCTGTTACTATTCCGTGTGAACATTTCGTCTATGTCCACTCTGTCAATTCCTCTGAGTATCTTATACATTCCTATCATGTCCCCCCTCTCCCTTCTTCTTTCTAGTGTCGTAAGGCACAGTTCCCTCAGGCGCTCTTCATACCCCATCCCTCGTAGCTCTGGGACGAGTCTCGTTGCAAACCTCTGAACCTTTTCCAGTTTCATTATATGCTTCTTCAGATGGGGACTCCATGATGAGGCGGCATACTCTAAGACTGGCCTTACGTAGGCAGTGTAAAGCGCCCTAAATGCCTCCTTACTTGTGTGTGTGTGTGTGTGTGTGAGTGTGTGTGTGTGTGTGTGTGTGTGTGTGTGTGTGTGTGTGTGTGTGTGTGTGTGTGTGTGTGTGTGTGTGTGTGTGTGTGTGTACTCACCTAGTTGTGTCTGCAGGATCGAGCATTGACTCTTGGATCCCGCCTTTCGAGCATCGGTTGTTTACAGCAATGACTCCTGTCCCATTTCCCTATCATACCTGGTTTTAAAATTATGAATAGTATTTGCTTCCACAACCTGTTCCTGAAGTGCATTCCATTTCCCCACTACTCTCACGCTAAAAGAAAACTTCCTAACATCTCTGTGACTCATCTGAGTTTCAAGCTTCCATCCATGTCCTCTCGTTCTGTTTCTATTCCGTGTGAACATTTCGTCTATGTCCACTCTGTCAATTCCTCTGAGTATCTTATACGTTCCTATCATGTCCCCCCTCTCCCTTCTTCTTTCTAGTGTCGTAAGGCACAGTTCCCTCAGGCACTCTTCATACCCCATCCCTCGTATCTCTGGGACGAGTCTCGTTGCAAACCTCTGAACCTTTTCCAGTTTCATTATATGCTTCTTCAGATGGGGACTCCATGATGAGGCGGCATACTCTAAGACTGGCCTTACGTAGGCAGTGTAAAGCGCCCTAAATGCCTCCTTACTTGTGTGTGTGTGTGTGTGTGTGTGTGTGTGTGTGTGTGTGTGTGTGTGTGTGTGTGTGTGTGTGTGTGTGTGTGTGTGTGTGTGTGTGTGTGTACTCACCTAGTTGTACTCACCTAGTTGTGTCTGCAAGATGGAGCATTGACTCTTGGATCCCGCCTTTCGAGCATCGGTTGTTTACAGCAATGACTCCTGTCCCATTCCCCTATCATACCTGGTTTTAAAATTGTGAATAGTATTTGCTTCCATAACCTGTTCCTGAAGTGCATTCCATTTCCCCACTACTCTCACGCTAAAAGAAAACTTCCTAACATCTCTGTGACTCATCTGAGTTTCAAGCTTCCATCCATGTCCTCTCGTTCTGTTACTATTCCGTGTGAACATTTCGTCTATGTTCACTCTGTCAATTCCTCTGAGTATCTTATACGTTCCTATCATGTCCCCCCTCTCCCTTCTTCTTTCTAGTGTCGTAAGGCACAGTTCCCTCAGGCGCTCTTCATACCCCATCCCTCGTAGCTCTGGGACGAGTCTCGTTGCAAACCTCTGAACCTTTTCCAGTTTCATTATATGCTTCTTCAGATGGGGACTCCATGATGAGGCGGCATACTCTAAGACTGGCCTTACGTAGGCAGTGTAAAGCGCCCTAAATGCCTCCTTACTTGTGTGTGTGTGTGTGTGTGTGTGTGTGTGTGTGTGTGTGTGTGTGTGTGTGTGTGTGTGTGTGTGTGTGTGTGTGTGTGTGTGTGTGTGTGTGTGTGTGTACTCACCTAGTTGTACTCACCTAGTTGTGTCTGCAGGATCGAGCATTGACTCCTGGATCCCGCCTTTCGAGCATCGGTTGTTTACAGCAATGACTCCTGTCCCATTTCCCTATCATACCTGGTTTTAAAATTATGAATAGTATTTGCTTCCACAACCTGTTCCTGAAGTGCATTATATTTCCCCACTACTCTCACGCTAAAAGAAAACTTCCTAACATCTCTGTGACTCATCTGAGTTTCAAGCTTCCATCCATGTCCTCTCGTTCTGTTACTATTCCGTGTGAACATTTCGTCTATGTCCACTCTGTCAATTCCTCTGAGTATCTTATACGTTCCTATCATGTCCCCCCTCTCCCTTCTTCTTTCTAGTGTCGTAAGGCACAGTTCCCTCAGGCGCTCTTCATACTCCATCCCTCGTAGCTCTGGGACGAGTCTCGTTGCAAACCTCTGAACCTTTTCCAGTTTCATTATATGCTTCTTCAGATGGGGACTCCATGATGAGGCGGCATACTCTAAGACTGGCCTTACGTAGGCAGTGTAAAGCGCACTAAATGCCTCCTTACTTGTGTGTGTGTGTGTGTGTGTGTGTGTGTGTGTGTGTGTGTGTGTGTGTGTGTGTGTGTGTGTGTGTGTGTGTGTGTGTGTGTGTGTGTGTGTGTGTGTACTCACCTAGTTGTACTCACCTAGTTGTTTCTGCAGGATCGAGCATTGACTCTTGGATCCCGCCTTTCGAGCATCGGTTGTTTACAGCAATGACTCCCGTCCCATTTCCCTATCATACCTGGTTTTAAAATTATGAATAGTATTTGCTTCCACAACCTGTTCCTGAAGTGCATTACATTTCCCCACTACTCTCACGCTAAAAGAAAACTTCCTAACATCTCTGTGACTCATCTGAGTTTCAAGCTTCCATCCATGTCCTCTCGTTCTGTTACTATTCCGTGTGAACATTTCGTCTATGTCCACTCTGTCAATTCCTCTGAGTATCTTATACATTCCTATCATGTCCCCCCTCTCCCTTCTTCTTTCTAGTGTCGTAAGGCACAGTTCCCTCAGGCGCTCTTCATACCCCATCCCTCGTAGCTCTGGGACGAGTCTCGTTGCAAACCTCTGAACCTTTTCCAGTTTCATTATATGCTTCTTCAGATGGGGACTCCATGATGAGGCGGCATACTCTAAGACTGGCCTTACGTAGGCAGTGTAAAGCGCCCTAAATGCCTCCTTACTTGTGTGTGTGTGTGTGTGTGTGAGTGTGTGTGTGTGTGTGTGTGTGTGTGTGTGTGTGTGTGTGTGTGTGTGTGTGTGTGTGTGTGTGTGTGTGTGTGTGTGTACTCACCTAGTTGTACTCACCTAGTTGTGTCTGCAGGATCGAGCATTGACTCTTGGATCCCGCCTTTCGAGCATCGGTTGTTTACAGCAATGACTCCTGTCCCATTTCCCTATCATACCTGGTTTTAAAATTATGAATAGTATTTGCTTCCACAACCTGTTCCTGAAGTGCATTCCATTTCCCCACTACTCTCACGCTAAAAGAAAACTTCCTAACATCTCTGTGACTCATCTGAGTTTCAAGCTTCCATCCATGTCCTCTCGTTCTGTTTCTATTCCGTGTGAACATTTCGTCTATGTCCACTCTGTCAATTCCTCTGAGTATCTTATACGTTCCTATCATGTCCCCCCTCTCCCTTCTTCTTTCTAGTGTCGTAAGGCACAGTTCCCTCAGGCGCTCTTCATACCCCATCCCTCGTATCTCTGGGACGAGTCTCGTTGCAAACCTCTGAACCTTTTCCAGTTTCATTATATGCTTCTTCAGATGGGGACTCCATGATGAGGCGGCATACTCTAAGACTGGCCTTACGTAGGCAGTGTAAAGCGCCCTAAATGCCTCCTTACTTGTGTGTGTGTGTGTGTGTGTGTGTGTGTGTGTGTGTGTACTCACCTAGTTGTACTCACCTAGTTGTGTCTGCAGGATCGAGCATTGACTCTTGGATCCCGCCTTTCGAGCATCGGTTGTTTACAGCAATGACTCCTGTCGCATTTCCCTATCATACCTGGTTTTAAAATTATGAATAGTATTTGCTTCCACAACCTGTTCCTGAAGTGCATTCCATTTCCCCACTACTCTCACGCTAAAAGAAACTTTCCTAACATCTCTGTGACTCATCTGAGTTTCAAGCTTCCATCCATGTCCTCTTGTTCTGTTACTATTCCGTGTGAACATTTCGTCTATGTCCACTCTGTCAATTCCTCTGAGTATCTTATACGTTCCTATCATGTCCCCCCTCTCCCTTCTTCTTTCTAGTGTCGTAAGGCACAGTTCCCTCAGGCGCTCTTCATGCCCTATCCCTCGTAGCTCTGGGACGAGTCTCGTTGCAAACCTCTGAATCTTTTCCAGTTTCATTATATGCTTCTTCAGATGGGGACTCCATGATGAGGCGGCATACTCCAAGACTGGCCTTACGTAGGCAGTGTAAAGCGCCCTAAATGCCTCCTTACTTGTGTGTGTGTGTGTGTGTGTGTGTGTGTGTGTGTGTGTGTGTGTGTGTGTGTGTGTGTGTGTGTGTGTGTGTGTGTGTGTGTGTGTGTGTGTGTGTGTGTGTGTGTGTGTGTGTGTGTGTGTGTGTGTGTGTGTGTGTGTGTGTGTGTGTGTGTGTGTGTGTACTCACCTAGTTGTGTCTGCAGGATCGAGCATTGACTCTTGGATCCCGCCTTTCGAGCATCGGTTGTTTACAGCAATGACTCCTGTCCCATTTCCCTATCATACCTGGTTTTAAAATTATGAATAGTATTTGCTTCCACAACCTGTTCCTGAAGTGCATTCCATTTCCCCACTACTCTCACGCTAAAAGAAAACTTCCTAACATCTCTGTGACTCATCTGAGTTTCAAGCTTCCATCCATGTCCTCTTGTTCTGTTACTATTCCGTGTTAACATTTCGTCTATGTCCACTCTGTCAATTCCTCTGAGTATCTTATACGTTCCTATCATGTCCCCCCTCTCCCTTCTCCTTTGTAGTGTCGTAAGGCACAGTTCCCTCAGGCGCTCTTCATACCCCATCCCTCGTAGCTCTGGGACGAGTCTCGTTGCAAACCTCTGAACCTTTTCCTGTTTCATTATATGCTTCTTCAGATGGGGACTCCATGATGAGGCGGCATACTCTAAGACTGGCCTTACGTAGGCAGTGTAAAGCGCCCTAAATGCCTCCTTACTTGTGTGTGTGTGTGTGTGTGTGTGTGTGTGTGTGTGTGTGTGTGTGTGTGTGTGTGTGTGTGTGTGTGTGTGTGTGTGTGTGTGTGTGTGTGTGTGTGTGTACTCACCTAGTTGTACTCACCTAGTTGTTTCTGCAGGATCGAGCATTGACTCTAGGATCCCGCCTTTCGAGCATCGGTTGTTTACAGCAATGACTCCCGTCCCATTTCCCTATCATACCTGGTTTTAAAATTATGAATAGTATTTGCTTCCACAACCTGTTCCTGAAGTGCATTCCATTTCCCCACTACTCTCACGCTAAAAGAAAACTTCCTAACATCTCTGTGACTCATCTGAGTTTCAAGCTTCCATCCATGTCCTCTCGTTCTGTTACTATTCCGTGTGAACATTTCGTCTATGTCCACTCTGTCAATTCCTCTGAGTATCTTATACATTCCTATCATGTCCCCCCTCTCCCTTCTTCTTTCTAGTGTCGTAAGGCACAGTTCCCTCAGGCGCTCTTCATACCCCATCCCTCGTAGCTCTGGGACGAGTCTCGTTGCAAACCTCTGAACCTTTTCCAGTTTCATTATATGCTTCTTCAGATGGGGACTCCATGATGAGGCGGCATACTCTAAGACTGGCCTTACGTAGGCAGTGTAAAGCGCCCTAAATGCCTCCTTACTTGTGTGTGTGTGTGTGTGTGTGAGTGTGTGTGTGTGTGTGTGTGTGTGTGTGTGTGTGTGTGTGTGTGTGTGTGTGTGTGTGTGTGTGTGTGTGTGTGTGTACTCACCTAGTTGTACTCACCTAGTTGTGTCTGCAGGATCGAGCATTGACTCTTGGATCCCGCCTTTCGAGCATCGGTTGTTTACAGCAATGACTCCTGTCCCATTTCCCTATCATACCTGGTTTTAAAATTATGAATAGTATTTGCTTCCACAACCTGTTCCTGAAGTGCATTCCATTTCCCCACTACTCTCACGCTAAAAGAAAACTTCCTAACATCTCTGTGACTCATCTGAGTTTCAAGCTTCCATCCATGTCCTCTCGTTCTGTTTCTATTCCGTGTGAACATTTCGTCTATGTCCACTCTGTCAATTCCTCTGAGTATCTTATACGTTCCTATCATGTCCCCCCTCTCCCTTCTTCTTTCTAGTGTCGTAAGGCACAGTTCCCTCAGGCGCTCTTCATACCCCATCCCTCGTATCTCTGGGACGAGTCTCGTTGCAAACCTCTGAACCTTTTCCAGTTTCATTATATGCTTCTTCAGATGGGGACTCCATGATGAGGCGGCATACTCTAAGACTGGCCTTACGTAGGCAGTGTAAAGCGCCCTAAATGCCTCCTTACTTGTGTGTGTGTGTGTGTGTGTGTGTGTGTGTGTGTGTACTCACCTAGTTGTACTCACCTAGTTGTGTCTGCAGGATCGAGCATTGACTCTTGGATCCCGCCTTTCGAGCATCGGTTGTTTACAGCAATGACTCCTGTCGCATTTCCCTATCATACCTGGTTTTAAAATTATGAATAGTATTTGCTTCCACAACCTGTTCCTGAAGTGCATTCCATTTCCCCACTACTCTCACGCTAAAAGAAACTTTCCTAACATCTCTGTGACTCATCTGAGTTTCAAGCTTCCATCCATGTCCTCTTGTTCTGTTACTATTCCGTGTGAACATTTCGTCTATGTCCACTCTGTCAATTCCTCTGAGTATCTTATACGTTCCTATCATGTCCCCCCTCTCCCTTCTTCTTTCTAGTGTCGTAAGGCACAGTTCCCTCAGGCGCTCTTCATGCCCTATCCCTCGTAGCTCTGGGACGAGTCTCGTTGCAAACCTCTGAACCTTTTCCAGTTTCATTATATGCTTCTTCAGATGGGGACTCCATGATGAGGCGGCATACTCCAAGACTGGCCTTACGTAGGCAGTGTAAAGCGCCCTAAATGCCTCCTTACTTGTGTGTGTGTGTGTGTGTGTGTGTGTGTGTGTGTGTGTGTGTGTGTGTGTGTGTGTGTGTGTGTGTGTGTGTGTGTGTGTGTGTGTGTGTGTGTGTGTGTGTGTGTACTCACCTAGTTGTGTCTGCAGGATCGAGCATTGACTCTTGGATCCCGCCTTTCGAGCATCGGTTGTTTACAGCAATGACTCCTGTCCCATTTCCCTATCATACCTGGTTTTAAAATTATGAATAGTATTTGCTTCCACAACCTGTTCCTGAAGTGCATTCCATTTCCCCACTACTCTCACGCTAAAAGAAAACTTCCTAACATCTCTGTGACTCATCTGAGTTTCAAGCTTCCATCCATGTCCTCTTGTTCTGTTACTATTCCGTGTTAACATTTCGTCTATGTCCACTCTGTCAATTCCTCTGAGTATCTTATACGTTCCTATCATGTCCCCCCTCTCCCTTCTCCTTTGTAGTGTCGTAAGGCACAGTTCCCTCAGGCGCTCTTCATACCCCATCCCTCGTAGCTCTGGGACGAGTCTCGTTGCAAACCTCTGAACCTTTTCCTGTTTCATTATATGCTTCTTCAGATGGGGACTCCATGATGAGGCGGCATACTCTAAGACTGGCCTTACGTAGGCAGTGTAAAGCGCCCTAAATGCCTCCTTACATGTGTGTGTGTGTGTGTGTGTGTGTGTGTGTGTGTGTGTGTGTGTGTGTGTGTGTGTGTGTGTGTGTGTGTGTGTGTGTGTGTGTGTGTACTCACCTAGTTGTACTCACCTAGTTGTGTCTGCAAGATGGAGCATTGACTCTTGGATCCCGCCTTTCGAGCATCGGTTGTTTACAGCAATGACTCCTGTCCCATTCCCCTATCATACCTGGTTTTAAAATTGTGAATAGTATTTGCTTCCACAACCTGTTCCTGAAGTGCATTCCATTTCCCCACTACTCTCACGCTAAAAGAAAACTTCCTAACATCTCTGTGACTCATCTGAGTTTCAAGCTTCCATCCATGTCCTCTCGTTCTGTTACTATTCCGTGTGAACATTTCGTCTATGTTCACTCTGTCAATTCCTCTGAGTATCTTATACGTTCCTATAATGTCCCCCCTCTCCCTTCTTCTTTCTAGTGTCGTAAGGCACAGTTCCCTCAGGCGCTCTTCATACCCCATCCCTCGTAGCTCTGGGACGAGTCTCGTTGCAAACCTCTGAACCTTTTCCAGTTTCATTATATGCTTCTTCAGATGGGGACTCCATGATGAGGCGGCATACTCTAAGACTGGCCTTACGTAGGCAGTGTAAAGCGCCCTAAATGCCTCCTTACTTGTGTGTGTGTGTGTGTGTGTGTGTGTGTGTACTCACCTAGTTGTACTCACCTAGTTGTGTCTGCAGGATCGAGCATTGACTCTTGGATCCCGCCTTTCGAGCATCGGTTGTTTACAGCAATGACTCCTGTCCCATTTCCCTATCATACCTGGTTTTAAAATTATGAATAGTATTTGCTTCCACAACCTGTTCCTGAAGTGCATTATATTTCCCCACTACTCTCACGCTAAAAGAAAACTTCCTAACATCTCTGTGACTCATCTGAGTTTCAAGCTTCCATCCATGTCCTCTCGTTCTGTTACTATTCCGTGTGAACATTTCGTCTATGTCCACTCTGTCAATTCCTCTGAGTATCTTATACGTTCCTATCATGTCCCCCCTCTCCCTTCTTCTTTCTAGTGTCGTAAGGCACAGTTCCCTCAGGCGCTCTTCATACTCCATCCCTCGTAGCTCTGGGACGAGTCTCGTTGCAAACCTCTGAACCTTTTCCAGTTTCATTATATGCTTCTTCAGATGGGGACTCCATGATGAGGCGGCATACTCTAAGACTGGCCTTACGTAGGCAGTGTAAAGCGCACTAAATGCCTCCTTACTTGTGTGTGTGTGTGTGTGTGTGTGTGTGTGTGTGTGTGTGTGTGTGTGTGTGTATGTGTGTGTGTGTGTGTGTGTTTGTGTGTGTGTGTGTGTGTGTGTGTGTGTGTGTGTGTACTCACCTAGTTGTACTCACCTAGTTGTGTCTGCAGGATCGAGCATTGACTCTTGGATCCCGCCTTTCGAGCATCGGTTGTTTACAGCAATGACTCCTGTCCCATTTCCCTATCATACCTGGTTTTAAAATTATGAATAGTATTTGCTTCCACAACCTGTTCCTGAAGTGCATTCCATTTCCCCACTACTCTCACGCTAAAAGAAAACTTCCTAACATCTCTGTGACTCATCTGAGTTTCAAGCTTCCATCCATGTCCTATCGTTCTGTTACTATTCCGTGTGAACATTTTGTCTATGTTCACTCTGTCAATTCCTCTGAGTATCTTATACGTTCCTATCATGTCCCCCCTCTCCCTTCATCTTTCTAGTGTCGTAAGGCACAGTTCCCTCAGGCGCTCTTCATACCCCATCCCTCGTAGCTCTGGGACGAGTCTCGTTGCAAACCTCTGAACCTTTTCTAGTTTCATTATATGCTTCTTCAGATGGGGACTCCATGATGAGGCGGCATACTCTAAGACTGGCCTTACGTAGGCAGTGTAAAGCGCCCTAAATGCCTCCTTACTTGTGTGTGTGTGTGTGTGTGTGTGTGTGTGTGTGTGTGTGTGTGTGTGTGTGTGTGTGTGTGTGTGTGTACTCACCTAGTTGTACTCACCTAGTTGTTTCTGCAGGATCGAGCATTGACTCTTGGATCCCGCCTTTCGAGCATCGGTTGTTTACAGCAATGACTCCTGTCCCATTTCCCTATCATACCTGGTTTTAAAATTATGAATAGTATTTGCTTCCACAACCTGTTCCTGAAGTGCATTCCATTTCCCCACTACTCTCACGCTAAAAGAAAACTTCCTAACATCTCTGTGACTCATCTGAGTTTCAAGCTTCCATCCATGTCCTCTCGTTCTGTTACTATTCCGTGTGAACATTTCGTCTATGTCCACTCTGTCAATTCCTCTGAGTATCTTATACATTCCTATCATGTCCCCCCTCTCCCTTCTTCTTTCTAGTGTCGTAAGGCACAGTTCCCTCAGGCGCTCTTCATACCCCATCCCTCGTAGCTCTGGGACGAGTCTCGTTGCAAACCTCTGAACCTTTTCCAGTTTCATTATATGCTTCTTCAGATGGGGACTCCATGATGAGGCGGCATACTCTAAGACTGGCCTTACGTAGGCAGTGTAAAGCGCCCTAAATGCCTCCTTACTTGTGTGTGTGTGTGTGTGTGTGAGTGTGTGTGTGTGTGTGTGTGTGTGTGTGTGTGTGTGTGTGTGTGTGTGTGTGTGTGTGTGTGTGTGTGTGTGTACTCACCTAGTTGTACTCACCTAGTTGTTTCTGCAGGATCGAGCATTGACTCTTGGATCCCGCCTTTCGAGCATCGGTTGTTTACAGCAATGACTCCTGTCCCATTTCCCTATCATACCTGGTTTTAAAATTATGAATAGTATTTGCTTCCACAACCTGTTCCTGAAGTGCATTCCATTTCCCCACTACTCTCACGCTAAAAGAAAACTTCCTAACATCTCTGTGACTCATCTGAGTTTCAAGCTTCCATCCATGTCCTCTCGTTCTGTTACTATTCCGTGTGAACATTTTGTCTATGTCCACTCTGTCAATTCCTCTGAGTATCTTATACATTCCTATCATGTCCCCCCTCTCCCTTCTTCTTTCTAGTGTCGTAAGGCACAGTTCCCTCAGGCGCTCTTCATACCCCATCCCTCGTAGCTCTGGGACGAGTCTCGTTGCAAACCTCTGAACCTTTTCCAGTTTCATTATATGCTTCTTCAGATGGGGACTCCATGATGAGGCGGCATACTCTAAGACTGGCCTTACGTAGGCAGTGTAAAGCGCCCTAAATGCCTCCTTACTTGTGTGTGTGTGTGTGTGTGTGAGTGTGTGTGTGTGTGTGTGTGTGTGTGTGTGTGTGTGTGTGTGTGTGTGTGTGTGTGTGTGTGTGTGTGTGTGTGTGTGTGTGTGTGTGTGTACTCACCTAGTTGTACTCACCTAGTTGTGTCTGCAGGATCGAGCATTGACTCTTGGATCCCGCCTTTCGAGCATCGGTTGTTTACAGCAATGACTCCTGTCCCATTTCCCTATCATACCTGGTTTTAAAATTATGAATAGTATTTGCTTCCACAACCTGTTCCTGAAGTGCATTCCATTTCCCCACTACTCTCACGCTAAAAGAAAACTTCCTAACATCTCTGTGACTCATCTGAGTTTCAAGCTTCCATCCATGTCCTCTCGTTCTGTTTCTATTCCGTGTGAACATTTCGTCTATGTCCACTCTGTCAATTCCTCTGAGTATCTTATACGTTCCTATCATGTCCCCCCTCTCCCTTCTTCTTTCTAGTGTCGTAAGGCACAGTTCCCTCAGGCGCTCTTCATACCCCATCCCTCGTATCTCTGGGACGAGTCTCGTTGCAAACCTCTGAACCTTTTCCAGTTTCATTATATGCTTCTTCAGATGGGGACTCCATGATGAGGCGGCATACTCTAAGACTGGCCTTACGTAGGCAGTGTAAAGCGCCCTAAATGCCTCCTTACTTGTGTGTGTGTGTGTGTGTGTGTGTGTGTGTGTGTGTACTCACCTAGTTGTACTCACCTAGTTGTGTCTGCAGGATCGAGCATTGACTCTTGGATCCCGCCTTTCGAGCATCGGTTGTTTACAGCAATGACTCCTGTCGCATTTCCCTATCATACCTGGTTTTAAAATTATGAATAGTATTTGCTTCCACAACCTGTTCCTGAAGTGCATTCCATTTCCCCACTACTCTCACGCTAAAAGAAACTTTCCTAACATCTCTGTGACTCATCTGAGTTTCAAGCTTCCATCCATGTCCTCTTGTTCTGTTACTATTCCGTGTGAACATTTCGTCTATGTCCACTCTGTCAATTCCTCTGAGTATCTTATACGTTCCTATCATGTCCCCCCTCTCCCTTCTTCTTTCTAGTGTCGTAAGGCACAGTTCCCTCAGGCGCTCTTCATGCCCTATCCCTCGTAGCTCTGGGACGAGTCTCGTTGCAAACCTCTGAACCTTTTCCAGTTTCATTATATGCTTCTTCAGATGGGGACTCCATGATGAGGCGGCATACTCCAAGACTGGCCTTACGTAGGCAGTGTAAAGCGCCCTAAATGCCTCCTTACTTGTGTGTGTGTGTGTGTGTGTGTGTGTGTGTGTGTGTGTGTGTGTGTGTGTGTGTGTGTGTGTGTGTGTGTGTGTGTGTGTGTGTGTGTGTGTGTGTGTGTGTGTGTGTGTGTGTGTGTGTGTGTGTGTGTGTGTGTGTGTGTGTGTGTGTGTGTGTGTGTGTGTGTGTGTGTGTGTGTACTCACCTAGTTGTGTCTGCAGGATCGAGCATTGACTCTTGGATCCCGCCTTTCGAGCATCGGTTGTTTACAGCAATGACTCCTGTCCCATTTCCCTATCATACCTGGTTTTAAAATTATGAATAGTATTTGCTTCCACAACCTGTTCCTGAAGTGCATTCCATTTCCCCACTACTCTCACGCTAAAAGAAAACTTCCTAACATCTCTGAGACTCATCTGAGTTTCAAGCTTCCATCCATGTCCTCTCGTTCTGTTACTATTCTGTGTGAACATTTCGTCTATGTCCACTCTGTCAATTCCTCTGAGTATCTTATACGTTCCTATCATGTCCCCCCTCTCCCTTCTTCTTTCTAGTGTCGTAAGGCACAGTTCCCTCAGGCGCTCTTCATACCCCATCCCTCGTAGCTCTGGGACGAGTCTCGTTGCAAACCTCTGAACCTTTTCCAGTTTCATTATATGCTTCTTCAGATGGCGACTCCATGATGAGGCGGCATACTCTAAGACTGGCCTTACGTAGGCAGTGTAAAGCGCCCTAAATGCCTCCTTACTTGTGTGTGTGTATGTGTGTGTGTGTGTGTGTGTGTGTGTGTGTGTGTGTGTGTGTGTGTGTGTGTGTGTGTGTGTGTGTGTGTACTCACCTAGTTGTACTCACCTAGTTGTGTCTGCAGGATCGAGCATTGACTCTTGGATCCCGCCTTTCGAGCATCGGTTGTTTACAGCAATGACTCCTGTCCCATTTCCCTATCATACCTGGTTTTAAAATTATGAATAGTATTTGCTTCCACAACCTGTTCCTGAAGTGCATTCCATTTCCCCACTACTCTCACGCTAAAAGAAAACTTCCTAACATCTCTGTGACTCATCTGAGTTTCAAGCTTCCATCCATGTCCTCTTGTTCTGTTACTATTCCGTGTTAACATTTCGTCTATGTCCACTCTGTCAATTCCTCTGAGTATCTTATACGTTCCTATCATGTCCCCCCTCTCCCTTCTCCTTTGTAGTGTCGTAAGGCACAGTTCCCTCAGGCGCTCTTCATACCCCATCCCTCGTAGCTCTGGGACGAGTCTCGTTGCAAACCTCTGAACCTTTTCCTGTTTCATTATATGCTTCTTCAGATGGGGACTCCATGATGAGGCGGCATACTCTAAGACTGGCCTTACGTAGGCAGTGTAAAGCGCCCTAAATGCCTCCTTACTTGTGTGTGTGTGTGTGTGTGTGAGTGTGTGTGTGTGTGTGTGTGTGTGTGTGTGTGTGTGTGTGTGTGTGTGTGTGTGTGTGTGTGTGTACTCACCTAGTTGTACTCACCTAGTTGTTTCTGCAGGATCGAGCATTGACTCTTGGATCCCGCCTTTCGAGCATCGGTTGTTTACAGCAATGACTCCTGTCCCATTTCCCTATCATACCTGGTTTTAAAATTATGAATAGTATTTGCTTCCACAACCTGTTCCTGAAGTGCATTCCATTTCCCCACTACTCTCACGCTAAAAGAAAACTTCCTAACATCTCTGTGACTCATCTGAGTTTCAAGCTTCCATCCATGTCCTCTCGTTCTGTTACTATTCCGTGTGAACATTTTGTCTATGTCCACTCTGTCAATTCCTCTGAGTATCTTATACATTCCTATCATGTCCCCCCTCTCCCTTCTTCTTTCTAGTGTCGTAAGGCACAGTTCCCTCAGGCGCTCTTCATACCCCATCCCTCGTAGCTCTGGGACGAGTCTCGTTGCAAACCTCTGAACCTTTTCCAGTTTCATTATATGCTTCTTCAGATGGGGACTCCATGATGAGGCGGCATACTCTAAGACTGGCCTTACGTAGGCAGTGTAAAGCGCCCTAAATGCCTCCTTACTTGTGTGTGTGTGTGTGTGTGTGAGTGTGTGTGTGTGTGTGTGTGTGTGTGTGTGTGTGTGTGTGTGTGTGTGTGTGTGTGTGTGTGTGTGTGTGTGTGTGTGTGTACTCACCTAGTTGTACTCACCTAGTTGTGTCTGCAGGATCGAGCATTGACTCTTGGATCCCGCCTTTCGAGCATCGGTTGTTTACAGCAATGACTCCTGTCCCATTTCCCTATCATACCTGGTTTTAAAATTATGAATAGTATTTGCTTCCACAACCTGTTCCTGAAGTGCATTCCATTTCCCCACTACTCTCACGCTAAAAGAAAACTTCCTAACATCTCTGTGACTCATCTGAGTTTCAAGCTTCCATCCATGTCCTCTCGTTCTGTTTCTATTCCGTGTGAACATTTCGTCTATGTCCACTCTGTCAATTCCTCTGAGTATCTTATACGTTCCTATCATGTCCCCCCTCTCCCTTCTTCTTTCTAGTGTCGTAAGGCACAGTTCCCTCAGGCGCTCTTCATACCCCATCCCTCGTATCTCTGGGACGAGTCTCGTTGCAAACCTCTGAACCTTTTCCAGTTTCATTATATGCTTCTTCAGATGGGGACTCCATGATGAGGCGGCATACTCTAAGACTGGCCTTACGTAGGCAGTGTAAAGCGCCCTAAATGCCTCCTTACTTGTGTGTGTGTGTGTGTGTGTGTGTGTGTGTGTGTACTCACCTAGTTGTACTCACCTAGTTGTGTCTGCAGGATCGAGCATTGACTCTTGGATCCCGCCTTTCGAGCATCGGTTGTTTACAGCAATGACTCCTGTCGCATTTCCCTATCATACCTGGTTTTAAAATTATGAATAGTATTTGCTTCCACAACCTGTTCCTGAAGTGCATTCCATTTCCCCACTACTCTCACGCTAAAAGAAACTTTCCTAACATCTCTGTGACTCATCTGAGTTTCAAGCTTCCATCCATGTCCTCTTGTTCTGTTACTATTCCGTGTGAACATTTCGTCTATGTCCACTCTGTCAATTCCTCTGAGTATCTTATACGTTCCTATCATGTCCCCCCTCTCCCTTCTTCTTTCTAGTGTCGTAAGGCACAGTTCCCTCAGGCGCTCTTCATGCCCTATCCCTCGTAGCTCTGGGACGAGTCTCGTTGCAAACCTCTGAACCTTTTCCAGTTTCATTATATGCTTCTTCAGATGGGGACTCCATGATGAGGCGGCATACTCCAAGACTGGCCTTACGTAGGCAGTGTAAAGCGCCCTAAATGCCTCCTTACTTGTGTGTGTGTGTGTGTGTGTGTGTGTGTGTGTGTGTGTGTGTGTGTGTGTGTGTGTGTGTGTGTGTGTGTGTGTGTGTGTGTGTGTGTGTGTGTGTGTGTGTGTGTGTGTGTGTGTGTGTACTCACCTAGTTGTGTCTGCAGGATCGAGCATTGACTCTTGGATCCCGCCTTTCGAGCATCGGTTGTTTACAGCAATGACTCCTGTCCCATTTCCCTATCATACCTGGTTTTAAAATTATGAATAGTATTTGCTTCCACAACCTGTTCCTGAAGTGCATTCCATTTCCCCACTACTCTCACGCTAAAAGAAAACTTCCTAACATCTCTGAGACTCATCTGAGTTTCAAGCTTCCATGTCCTCTCGTTCTGTTACTATTCTGTGTGAACATTTCGTCTATGTCCACTCTGTCAATTCCTCTGAGTATCTTATACGTTCCTATCATGTCCCCCCTCTCCCTTCTTCTTTCTAGTGTCGTAAGGCACAGTTCCCTCAGGCGCTCTTCATACCCCATCCCTCGTAGCTCTGGGACGAGTCTCGTTGCAAACCTCTGAACCTTTTCCAGTTTCATTATATGCTTCTTCAGATGGGGACTCCATGATGAGGCGGCATACTCTAAGACTGGCCTTACGTAGGCAGTGTAAAGCGCCCTAAATGCCTCCTTACTTGTGTGTGTGTGTGTGTGTGTGTGTGTGTGTGTGTGTGTGTGTGTGTGTGTGTGTGTGTGTGTGTGTGTGTGTGTGTACTCACCTAGTTGTACTCACCTAGTTGTGTCTGCAGGATCGAGCATTGACTCTTGGATCCCGCCTTTCGAGCATCGGTTGTTTACAGCAATGACTCCTGTCCCATTTCCCTATCATACCTGGTTTTAAAATTATGAATAGTATTTGCTTCCACAACCTGTTCCTGAAGTGCATTCCATTTCCCCACTACTCTCACGCTAAAAGAAAACTTCCTAACATCTCTGTGACTCATCTGAGTTTCAAGCTTCCATCCATGTCCTCTTGTTCTGTTACTATTCCGTGTTAACATTTCGTCTATGTCCACTCTGTCAATTCCTCTGAGTATCTTATACGTTCCTATCATGTCCCCCCTCTCCCTTCTCCTTTGTAGTGTCGTAAGGCACAGTTCCCTCAGGCGCTCTTCATACCCCATCCCTCGTAGCTCTGGGACGAGTCTCGTTGCAAACCTCTGAACCTTTTCCTGTTTCATTATATGCTTCTTCAGATGGGGACTCCATGATGAGGCGGCATACTCTAAGACTGGCCTTACGTAGGCAGTGTAAAGCGCCCTAAATGCCTCCTTACTTGTGTGTGTGTGTGTGTGTGTGTGTGTGTGTGTGTGTGTGTGTGTGTGTGTGTGTGTGTGTGTGTGTGTGTGTGTGTGTGTGTGTGTGTGTGTGTGTGTGTGTGTGTGTGTGTGTGTGTGTGTGTGTATGTGTGTGTGTGTGTGTGTGTGTGTGTACTCACCTAGTTGTACTCACCTAGTTGTGTCTGCAGGATCGAGCATTGACTCTTGGATCCCGCCTTTCGAGCATCGGTTGTTTACAGCAATGACTCCTGTCCCATTTCCCTATCATACCTGGTTTTAAAATTATGAATAGTATTTGCATCCACAACCTGTTTCTGAAGTGCATTGCATTTCCCCACTACTCTCACGCTAAAAGAAAACTTCCTAACATCTCTGTGACTCATCTGAGTTTCAAGCTTCCATCCATGTCCTCTCGTTCTGTTACTATTCCGTGTGAACATTTCGTCTATGTCCACTCTGTCAATTCCTCTGAGTATCTTATACATTCCTATCATGTCCCCCCTCTCCCTTCTTCTTTCTAGTGTCGTAAGGCACAGTTCCCTCAGGCGCTCTTCATACCCCATCCCTCGTAGCTCTGGGACGAGTCTCGTTGCAAACCTCTGAACCTTTTCCAGTTTCATTATATGCTTCTTCAGATGGGGACTCCATGATGAGGCGGCATACTCTAAGACTGGCCTTACGTAGGCAGTGTAAAGCGCCCTAAATGCCTCCTTACTTGTGTGTGTGTGTGTGTGTGTGAGTGTGTGTGTGTGTGTGTGTGTGTGTGTGTGTGTGTGTGTGTGTGTGTGTGTGTGTGTGTGTGTGTGTGTGTGTGTACTCACCTAGTTGTACTCACCCAGTTGTGTCTGCAGGATCGAGCATTGACTCTTGGATCCCGCCTTTCGAGCATCGGTTGTTTACAGCAATGACTCCTGTCCCATTTCCCTATCATACCTGGTTTTAAAATTATGAATAGTATTTGCTTCCACAACCTGTTCCTGAAGTGCATTCCATTTCCCCACTACTCTCACGCTAAAAGAAAACTTCCTAACATCTCTGTGACTCATCTGAGTTTCAAGCTTCCATCCATGTCCTCTCGTTCTGTTTCTATTCCGTGTGAACATTTCGTCTATGTCCACTCTGTCAATTCCTCTGAGTATCTTATACGTTCCTATCATGTCCCCCCTCTCCCTTCTTCTTTCTAGTGTCGTAAGGCACAGTTCCCTCAGGCGCTCTTCATACCCCATCCCTCGTATCTCTGGGACGAGTCTCGTTGCAAACCTCTGAACCTTTTCCAGTTTCATTATATGCTTCTTCAGATGGGGACTCCATGATGAGGCGGCATACTCTAAGACTGGCCTTACGTAGGCAGTGTAAAGCGCCCTAAATGCCTCCTTACTTGTGTGTGTGTGTGTGTGTGTGTGTGTGTGTGTGTGTGTGTGTGTGTGTGTGTGTGTGTGTGTGTGTGTGTGTGTGTGTGTGTGTGTGTGTACTCACCTAGTTGTACTCACCTAGTTGTGTCTGCAAGATGGAGCATTGACTCTTGGATCCCGCCTTTCGAGCATCGGTTGTTTACAGCAATGACTCCTGTCCCATTCCCCTATCATACCTGATTTTAAAATTGTGAATAGTATTTGCTTCCACAACCTGTTCCTGAAGTGCATTCCATTTCCCCACTACTCTCACGCTAAAAGAAAACTTCCTAACATCTCTGTGACTCATCTGAGTTTCAAGCTTCCATCCATGTCCTCTCGTTCTGTTACTATTCCGTGTGAACATTTCGTCTATGTTCACTCTGTCAATTCCTCTGAGTATCTTATACGTTCCTATAATGTCCCCCCTCTCCCTTCTTCTTTCTAGTGTCGTAAGGCACAGTTCCCTCAGGCGCTCTTCATACCCCATCCCTCGTAGCTCTGGGACGAGTCTCGTTGCAAACCTCTGAACCTTTTCCAGTTTCATTATATGCTTCTTCAGATGGGGACTCCATGATGAGGCGGCATACTCTAAGACTGGCCTTACGTAGGCAGTGTAAAGCGCCCTAAATGCCTCCTTACTTGTGTGTGTGTGTGTGTGTGTGTGTGTGTGTACTCACCTAGTTGTACTCACCTAGTTGTGTCTGCAGGATCGAGCATTGACTCTTGGATCCCGCCTTTCGAGCATCGGTTGTTTACAGCAATGACTCCTGTCCCATTTCCCTATCATACCTGGTTTTAAAATTATGAATAGTATTTGCTTCCACAACCTGTTCCTGAAGTGCATTATATTTCCCCACTACTCTCACGCTAAAAGAAAACTTCCTAACATCTCTGTGACTCATCTGAGTTTCAAGCTTCCATCCATGTCCTCTCGTTCTGTTACTATTCCGTGTGAACATTTCGTCTATGTCCACTCTGTCAATTCCTCTGAGTATCTTATACGTTCCTATCATGTCCCCCCTCTCCCTTCTTCTTTCTAGTGTCGTAAGGCACAGTTCCCTCAGGCGCTCTTCATACTCCATCCCTCGTAGCTCTGGGACGAGTCTCGTTGCAAACCTCTGAACCTTTTCCAGTTTCATTATATGCTTCTTCAGATGGGGACTCCATGATGAGGCGGCATACTCTAAGAC
Source organism: Procambarus clarkii (assembly GCF_040958095.1). NCBI lineage: Eukaryota > Metazoa > Arthropoda > Malacostraca > Decapoda > Cambaridae > Procambarus > Procambarus clarkii. Next base: position 58,031 of record NW_027189385.1, read on the forward strand.
TGGCCTTACGTAGGCAGTGTAAAGCGCACTAAATGCCTCCTTACTTGTGTGTGTGTGTGTGTGTGTGTGTGTGTGTGTGTGTGTGTGTGTGTGTATGTGTGTGTGTGTGTGTGTGTTTGTGTGTGTGTGTGTGTGTGTGTGTGTGTGTGTGTGTGTACTCACCTAGTTGTACTCACCTAGTTGTGTCTGCAGGATCGAGCATTGACTCTTGGATCCCGCCTTTCGAGCATCGGTTGTTTACAGCAATGACTCCTGTCCCATTTCCCTATCATACCTGGTTTTAAAATTATGAATAGTATTTGCTTCCACAACCTGTTCCTGAAGTGCATTCCATTTCCCCACTACTCTCACGCTAAAAGAAAACTTCCTAACATCTCTGTGACTCATCTGAGTTTCAAGCTTCCATCCATGTCCTATCGTTCTGTTACTATTCCGTGTGAACATTTTGTCTATGTTCACTCTGTCAATTCCTCTGAGTATCTTATACGTTCCTATCATGTCCCCCCTCTCCCTTCATCTTTCTAGTGTCGTAAGGCACAGTTCCCTCAGGCGCTCTTCATACCCCATCCCTCGTAGCTCTGGGACGAGTCTCGTTGCAAACCTCTGAACCTTTTCTAGTTTCATTATATGCTTCTTCAGATGGGGACTCCATGATGAGGCGGCATACTCTAAGACTGGCCTTACGTAGGCAGTGTAAAGCGCCCTAAATGCCTCCTTACTTGTGTGTGTGTGTGTGTGTGTGTGTGTGTGTGTGTGTGTGTGTGTGTGTGTGTGTGTGTGTGTGTGTGTGTGTGTGTGTGTACTCACCTAGTTGTACTCACCTAGTTGTTTCTGCAGGATCGAGCATTGACTCTTGGATCCCGCCTTTCGAGCATCGGTTGTTTACAGCAATGACTCCTGTCCCATTTCCCAATCATACCTGGTTTTAAAATTATGAATAGTATTTGCTTCCACAACCTGTTCCTGAAGTGCATTCCATTTCCCCACTACTCTCACGCTAAAAGAAAACTTCCTAACATCTCTGTGACTCATCTGAGTTTCAAGCTTCCATCCATGTCCTCTCGTTCTGTTACTATTCCGTGTGAACATTTCGTCTATGTCCACTCTGTCAATTCCTCTGAGTATCTTATACATTCCTATCATGTCCCCCCTCTCCCTTCTTCTTTCTAGTGTCGTAAGGCACAGTTCCCTCAGGCGCTCTTCATACCCCATCCCTCGTAGCTCTGGGACGAGTCTCGTTGCAAACCTCTGAACCTTTTCCAGTTTCATTATATGCTTCTTCAGATGGGGACTCCATGATGAGGCGGCATACTCTAAGACTGGCCTTACGTAGGCAGTGTAAAGCGCCCTAAATGCCTCCTTACTTGTGTGTGTGTGTGTGTGTGTGAGTGTGTGTGTGTGTGTGTGTGTGTGTGTGTGTGTGTGTGTGTGTGTGTGTGTGTGTGTGTGTGTGTGTGTGTGTGTGTGTGTGTGTGTGTGTGTGTGTGTGTGTGTGTGTATGTGTGTGTGTGTGTGTGTGTGTGTACTCACCTAGTTGTACTCACCTAGTTGTGTCTGCAGGATCGAGCATTGACTCTTGGATCCCGCCTTTCGAGCATCAGTTGTTTACAGCAATGACTCCTGTCCCATTTCCCTACCATACCTGGTTTTAAAATTATGAATAGTATTTGCATCCACAACCTTTTTCTGAAGTGCATTCCATTTCCCCACTACTCTCACGCTAAAAGAAAACTTCCTAACATCTCTGTGACTCATCTGAGTTTCAAGCTTCCATCCATGTCCTCTCGTTCTGTAACTATTTCGTGTGAACATTTCGTCTATGTCCACTCTGTCAATTCCTCTGAGTATCTTATACGTTCCTATCATGTCCCCCCTCTCCCTTCTTCTTTCTAGTGTCGTAAGGCACAGTTCCCTCAGGCGCTCTTCATACCCCATCCCTCGTAGCTCTGGGACGAGTCTCGTTGCAAACC
>NW_027189385.1:65000-77500 GCF_040958095.1 Procambarus clarkii
AACACTTTGGTGCAAACCCGAGAATGTTATGATATAAATTAAAGTATTTATGGTACATTTCCATGCGTAATTGTGCAGAATCCGGTGCCCCGCGGCTGTGGCGCGCCAAGAGTATTGTGTCATACGTTCTAAACGTCAATTTTTTCGTAATAACGTCGGAAATAACTCTGTATATATGACAACAAATATACACTCAATGGCAACCGTCTCCTAGTGCGGGTATGTGAGACAACCAGCTACCAGTCACATGTTGTGTCCTGTTGAGAGTGGAGGGTGTTGATGCGCGCTTCATTTTTGCTCCTGGAATCTCGCTTTTGTAGCGTCTAGCGCACAATGACCTATAAAGGGAAGGGTCTGAATGCAAGAGTAGCCAATTTGACACGCGGTCGCCGTCGTTGGCTGGAAAGGAGAGACGCTGTAGCACAAGGGAGGTTATTATCAAGTGAAGCCCTCCCCGCCTCAGCTGTGAGAGGCATGACATAGCAGCCACACCCCGCTTCGACCCTCCTCACACATCCTCAACCCCTCTATGTGTATGGACCGGCCACGACAGTGCCATCTACATCTGGTGTGGCAGTGCCATCTACATCTACTGCTGTGGCTGGTGTGGCAGTGCCGTCTACATCTGGTGTGGCAGTGCCATCTACATCTGGTGTGGCAGTGCCATCTACATCTACTGCTGTGGCTGGTGTGGCAGTGCCGTCTACATCTGGTGTAAGTCATACAAGTCGAAGTCTGGTAATATGTATGTGCAGGATATATATATGTATATATATATTTTTTTTTTCTATTTTTTTTTTTTCGTTTGTTATCAGGGGATGTGCATGGAACTTGCACACCTTGCTCAATGGATGCCTATCTGCAAGGGTGTCAATTATGAACGAAATCGGTCGATGACACACTCGACTACAGGTGGCCGAACTTTGATCTTATTTTACTCAGGTAAGTAATTTACAACTTCAAGGTGTTTCTCAGCTTTCATTTATTAATCAATTTACATGCAAATTACACCTTATATGTAGAGTTTGTGCTTCTACAAACCTATTGAAACATTTTAGTCCAAAGTCCATTTGTTGATTTTATAAAAATTTATAAACATCAAATATTGCATATTTTTGGAAGGGTAACTTTGAATAATTATGTTATTGCACTAAACACTTTTTTTGATAAAACTGCTCAATAGAATCCTTTATTATGTTCGAAATTTAATATCTGATTGTTATAGAAATATTTTTGTTGACACATGTGTTCCCTGAAATTATTTGAAAATGTTGAAAATTCGTTGAATAATACGTTTTGTATTTTTTTTCTCCTTTTCTGTTTAGGGTGTGATGCTGAAACTTGGACCAGTTGCAGCTCCTTCTATAACCATTTCATAAATAAATTTATAAACAAATTGAACAATTTTTACGAAACCCGTAATATGCCCCCTTAAAATTATGAATAGTATTTGCTTCCACAACCTGTTTCTGAAGTACATTCCATTTCCCCACTACTCTCACGCTAAAAGAAAACTTCCTAACATCTCTGTGACTCATCTGAGTTTCAAGCTTCCATCCATGTCCTCTCGTTCTGTTACTATTCCGTGTAAACATTTCGTCTATGTCCACTCTGTCAATTCCTCTGAGTATCTTATACGTTCCTATCATGTCCCCTCTCTCCCTTCTTCTTTCTAGTGTCGTAAGGCACAGTTCCCTCAGGCGCTCTTCATACCCCATCCCTCGTAGCTCTGGGACGAGTCTCGTTGCAAACCTCTGAACCTTTTCCAGTTTCATTATATGCTTCTTCAGATGGGGACTCCATGATGAGGCGGCATACTCTAAGACTGGCCTTACGTAGGCAGTGTAAAGCGCACTAAATGCCTCCTTACTTGTGTGTGTGTGTGTGTGTGTGTGTGTGTGTGTGTGTGTGTGTGTGTGTGTATGTGTGTGTGTGTGTGTGTGTTTGTGTGTGTGTGTGTGTGTGTGTGTGTGTGTGTGTGTGTGTACTCACCTAGTTGTACTCACATAGTTGTGTCTGCAGGATCGAGCATTGACTCTTGGATCCCGCCTTTCGAGCATCGGTTGTTTACAGCAATGACTCCTGTCCCATTTCCCTATCATACCTGGTTTTAAAATTATGAATAGTATTTGCTTCCACAACCTGTTCCTGAAGTGCATTCCATTTCCCCACTACTCTCACGCTAAAAGAAAACTTCCTAACATCTCTGTGACTCATCTGAGTTTCAAGCTTCCATCCATGTCCTATCGTTCTGTTACTATTCCGTGTGAACATTTCGTCTATGTTCACTCTGTCAATTCCTCTGAGTATCTTATACGTTCCTATCATGTCCCCCCTCTCCCTTCATCTTTCTAGTGTCGTAAGGCACAGTTCCCTCAGGCGCTCTTCATACCCCATCCCTCGTAGCTCTGGGACGAGTCTCGTTGCAAACCTCTGAACCTTTTCCAGTTTCATTATATGCTTCTTCAGATGGGGACTCCATGATGAGGCGGCATACTCTAAGACTGGCCTTACGTAGGCAGTGTAAAGCGCCCTAAATGCCTCCTTACTTGTGTGTGTGTGTGTGTGTGTGTGTGTGTGTGTGTGTGTGTGTGTGTGTGTGTGTGTGTGTGTGTACTCACCTAGTTGTACTCACCTAGTTGTTTCTGCAGGATCGAGCATTGACTCTTGGATCCCGCCTTTCGAGCATCGGTTGTTTACAGCAATGACTCCTGTCCCATTTCCCTATCATACCTGGTTTTAAAATTATGAATAGTATTTGCTTCCACAACCTGTTCCTGAAGTGCATTCCATTTCCCCACTACTCTCACGCTAAAAGAAAACTTCCTAACATCTCTGTGACTCATCTGAGTTTCAAGCTTCCATCCATGTCCTCTCGTTCTGTTACTATTCCGTGTGAACATTTCGTCTATGTCCACTCTGTCAATTCCTCTGAGTATCTTATACATTCCTATCATGTCCCCCCTCTCCCTTCTTCTTTCTAGTGTCGTAAGGCACAGTTCCCTCAGGCGCTCTTCATACCCCATCCCTCGTAGCTCTGGGACGAGTCTCGTTGCAAACCTCTGAACCTTTTCCAGTTTCATTATATGCTTCTTCAGATGGGGACTCCATGATGAGGCGGCATACTCTAAGACTGGCCTTACGTAGGCAGTGTAAAGCGCCCTAAATGCCTCCTTACTTGTGTGTGTGTGTGTGTGTGTGAGTGTGTGTGTGTGTGTGTGTGTGTGTGTGTGTGTGTGTGTGTGTGTGTGTGTGTGTGTGTGTGTGTGTGTGTGTGTGTGTGTGTGTGTGTGTGTGTATGTGTGTGTGTGTGTGTGTGTGTGTACTCACCTAGTTGTACTCACCTAGTTGTGTCTGCAGGATCGAGCATTGACTCTTGGATCCCGCCTTTCGAGCATCAGTTGTTTACAGCAATGACTCCTGTCCCATTTCCCTATCATACCTGGTTTTAAAATTATGAATAGTATTTGCATCCACAACCTTTTTCTGAAGTGCATTCCATTTCCCCACTACTCTCACGCTAAAAGAAAACTTCCTAACATCTCTGTGACTCATCTGAGTTTCAAGCTTCCATCCATGTCCTCTCGTTCTGTTACTATTCCGTGTGAACATTTCGTCTATGTCCACTCTGTCAATTCCTCTGAGTATCTTATACATTCCTATCATGTCCCCCCTCTCCCTTCTTCTTTCTAGTGTCGTAAGGCACAGTTCCCTCAGGCGCTCTTCATACCCCATCCCTCGTAGCTCTGGGACGAGTCTCGTTGCAAACCTCTGAACCTTTTCCAGTTTCATTATATGCTTCTTCAGATGGGGACTCCATGATGAGGCGGCATACTCTAAGACTGGCCTTACGTAGGCAGTGTAAAGCGCCCTAAATGCCTCCTTACTTGTGTGTGTGTGTGTGTGTGTGAGTGTGTGTGTGTGTGTGTGTGTGTGTGTGTGTGTGTGTGTGTGTGTGTGTGTGTGTGTGTGTGTGTGTGTGTGTGTGTGTACTCACCTAGTTGTACTCACCTAGTTGTGTCTGCAGGATCGAGCATTGACTCTTGGATCCCGCCTTTCGAGCATCGGTTGTTTACAGCAATGACTCCTGTCCCATTTCCCTATCATACCTGGTTTTAAAATTATGAATAGTATTTGCTTCCACAACCTGTTCCTGAAGTGCATTCCATTTCCCCACTACTCTCACGCTAAAAGAAAACTTCCTAACATCTCTGTGACTCATCTGAGTTTCAAGCTTCCATCCATGTCCTCTCGTTCTGTTTCTATTCCGTGTGAACATTTCGTCTATGTCCACTCTGTCAATTCCTTTGAGTATCTTATACGTTCCTATCATGTCCCCCCTCTCCCTTCTTCTTTCTAGTGTCGTAAGGCACAGTTCCCTCAGGCGCTCTTCATACCCCATCCCTCGTATCTCTGGGACGAGTCTCGTTGCAAACCTCTGAACCTTTTCCAGTTTCATTATATGCTTCTTCAGATGGGGACTCCATGATGAGGCGGCATACTCTAAGACTGGCCTTACGTAGGCAGTGTAAAGCACCCTAAATGCCTCCTTACTTGTGTGTGTGTGTGTGTGTGTGTGTGTGTGTGTGTGTGTGTGTGTGTGTGTGTGTGTGTGTGTGTGTGTGTGTGTGTGTGTGTGTGTGTGTGTGTGTACTCACCTAGTTGTACTCACCTAGTTGTGTCTGCAGGATCGAGCATTGACTCTTGGATCCCGCCTTTCGAGCATCGGTTGTTTACAGCAATGACTCCTGTCCCATTTCCCTATCACACCTGGTTTTAAAATTATGAATAGTATTTGCTTCCACAACCTGTTTCTGAAGTATATTCCATTTCCCCACTACTCTCACGCTAAAAGAAAACTTCCTAACATCTCTGTGACTCATCTGAGTTTCAAGCTTCCATCCATGTCCTCTCGTTCTGTTACTATTCCGTGTGAACATTTCGTCTATGTCCACTCTGTCAATTCCTCTGAGTATCTTATACGTTCCTATCATGTCCCCCCTCTCCCTTCTTCTTTCTAGTGTCGTAAGGCACAGTTCCCTCAGGCGCTCTTCATACCCCATCCCTCGTAGCTCTGGGACGAGTCTCGTTGCAAACCTCTGAACCTTTTCCAGTTTCATTATATGCTTCTTCAGATGGGGACTCCATGATGAGGCGGCATACTCTAAGACTGGCCTTACGTAGGCAGTGTAAAGCGCCCTAAATGCCTCCTTACTTGTGTGTGTGTGTGTGTGTGTGTGTGTGTGTGTGTGTGTGTGTGTGTGTGTGTGTGTGTGTGTGTGTGTGTGTGTGTGTGTGTGTGTGTGTGTGTGTGTGTGTGTGTGTACTCACCTAGTTGTACTCACCTAGTTGTGTCTGCAGGATCGAGCATTGATTCTTGGATCCCGCCTTTCGAGCATCGGTTGTTTACAGCAATGACTCCTGTCCCATTTCCCTATCACACCTGGTTTTAAGGGGGCTTATCATCGCAAAAATTCGGAAAAATCGAATCTTTTTGAAAAATTTATAAAAATACTACAACGTTCTGGCAACACTTTGGTGCAAACCCGAGAATGTTATGATATAAATTAAAGTATTTATGGTACATTTCCATGCGTAATTGTGCAGAATCCGGTGCCCCGCGGCTGTGGCGCGCCAAGAGTATTGTGTCATACGTTCTAAACGTCAATTTTTTCGTAATAACGTCGGAATTAACTCTGTATATATGACAACAAATATACACTCAATGGCAACCGTCTCCTAGTGCGGGTATGTGAGACAACCAGCTACCAGTCACATGTTGTGTCCTGTTGAGAGTGGAGGGTGTTGATGCGCGCTCCATTTTTGCTCCTGGAATCTCGCTTTTGTAGCGTCTAGCGCACAATGACCTATAAACGGAAGGGTCTGAATGCAAGAGTAGCCAATTTGACACGCGGTCGCCGTCGTTGGCTGGAAAGGAGAGACGCTGTAGCACAAGGGAGGTTATTATCAAGTGAAGCCCTCCCCGCCTCAGCTGTGAGAGGCATGACATAGCAGCCACACCCCGCTTCGACCCTCCTCACACATCCTCAACCCCTCTATGTGTATGGACCGGCCACGACAGTGCCATCTACATCTGGTGTGGCAGTGCCATCTACATCTACTGCTGTGGCTGGTGTGGCAGTGCCGTCTACATCTGGTGTGGCAGTGCCATCTACATCTGGTGTGGCAGTGCCATCTACGTCTGGTGTGGCAGTGCCATCTACATCTACTGCTGTGGCTGGTGTGGCAGTGCCGTCTACATCTGGTGTAAGTCATACAAGTCGAAGTCTGGTAATATGTATGTGCAGGATATATATATGTATATATATATTTTTTTTTTCTATTTTTTTTTTCGTTTGTTATCAGGGGATGTGCATGGAACTTGCACACCTTGCTCAATGGATGCCTATCTGCAAGGGTGCCAATTATGAACGAAATCGGTCGATGACACACTCGACTACAGGTGGCCGAACTTTGATCTTATTTTACTCAGGTAAGTAATTTACAACTTCAAGGTGTTTCTCAGCTTTCATTTATTAATCAATTTACATGCAAATTACACCTTATATGTAGAGTTTGTGCTTCTACAAACCTATTGAAACATTTTAGTCCAAAGTCCATTTGTTGATTTTATAAAAATTTATAAACATCAAATATTGCATATTTTTGGAAGGGTAACTTTGAATAATTATGTTATTGCACTAAACACTTTTTTTGATAAAACTGCTCAATAGAATCCTTTATTATGTGCTAAATTTAATATCTGATTGTTATAGAAATATTTTTGTTGACACATGTGTTCCCTGAAATTATTTGAAAATGTTGAAAATTCGTTGAATAATACGTTTTGTATTTTTTTTCTCCTTTTCTGTTTAGGGTGTGATGCTGAAACTTGGACCAGTTGCAGCTCCTTCTATAACCATTTCATAAATAAATTTATAAACAAATTGAACAATTTTTACGAAACCCGTAATATGCCCCCTTAAAATTATGAATAGTATTTGCTTCCACAACCTGTTTCTGAAGTACATTCCATTTCCCCACTACTCTCACGCTAAAAGAAAACTTCCTAACATCTCTGTGACTCATCTGAGTTTCAAGCTTCCATCCATGTCCTCTCGTTCTGTTACTATTCCGTGTAAACATTTCGTCTATGTCCACTCTGTCAATTCCTCTGAGTATCTTATACGTTCCTATCATGTCCCCTCTCTCCCTTCTTCTTTCTAGTGTCGTAAGGCACAGTTCCCTCAGAGGCTCTTCATACCCCATCCCTCGTAGCTCTGGGACGAGTCTCGTTGCAAACCTCTGAACCTTTTCCAGTTTCATTATATGCTTCTTCAGATGGGGACTCCATGATGAGGCGGCATACTCTAAGACTGGCCTTACGTAGGCAGTGTAAAGCGCCCTAAATGCCTCCTTACTTGTGTGTGTGTGTGTGTGTGTGTGTGTGTGTGTGTGTGTGTGTGTGTGTGTGTGTGTGTGTGTGTGTGTGTGTGTGTGTGTGTGTACTCACCTAGTTGTACTCACCTAGTTGTGTCTGCAGGATCGAGCATTGACTCTTGGATCCCGCCTTTCGAGCATCGGTTGTTTACAGCAATGACTCCTGTCCCATTTCCCTATCACACCTGGTTTTAAAATTATGAATAGTATTTGCTTCCACAACCTGTTTCTGAAGTACATTCCATTTCCCCACTACTCTCACGCTAAAAGAAAACTTCCTAACATCTCTGTGACTCATCTGAGTTTCAAGCTTCCATCCATGTCCTCTCGTTCTGTTACTATTCCGTGTAAACATTTCGTCTATGTCCACTCTGTCAATTCCTCTGAGTATCTTATACGTTCCTATCATGTCCCCCCTCTCCCTTCTTCTTTCTAGTGTCGTAAGGCACAGTTCCCTCAGGCGCTCTTCATACCCCATCCCTCGTAGCTCTGGGACGAGTCTCGTTGCAAACCTCTGAACCTTTTCCAGTTTCATTATATGCTTCTTCAGATGGGGACTCCATGATGAGGCGGCATACTCTAAGACTGGCCTTACGTAGGCAGTGTAAAGCGCCCTAAATGCCTCCTTACTTGTGTGTGTGTGTGTGTGTGTGAGTGTGTGTGTGTGTGTGTGTGTGTGTGTGTGTGTGTGTGTGTGTGTGTGTGTGTGTGTGTGTGTGTGTGTGTGTGTGTGTGTACTCACCTAGTTGTACTCACCTAGTTGTGTCTGCAGGATCGAGCATTGACTCTTGGATCCCGCCTTTCGAGCATCGGTTGTTTACAGCAATGACTCCTGTCCCATTTCCCTATCATACCTGGTTTTAAAATTATGAATAGTATTTGCTTCCACAACCTGTTCCTGAAGTGCATTCCATTTCCCCACTACTCTCACGCTAAAAGAAAACTTCCTAACATCTCTGTGACTTATCTGAGTTTCAAGCTTCCATCCATGTCCTCTCGTTCTGTTTCTATTCCGTGTGAACATTTCGTCTATGTCCACTCTGTCAATTCCTCTGAGTATCTTATACGTTCCTATCATGTCCCCCCTCTCCCTTCTTCTTTCTAGTGTCGTAAGGCACAGTTCCCTCAGGCGCTCTTCATACCCCATCCCTCGTAGCTCTGGGACGAGTCTCGTTGCAAACCTCTGAACCTTTTCCAGTTTCATTATATGCTTCTTCAGATGGGGACTCCATGATGAGGCGGCATACTCTAAGACTGGCCTTACGTAGGCAGTGTAAAGCGCCCTAAATGCCTCCTTACTTGTGTGTGTGTGTGTGTGTGTGTGTGTGTGTGTGTGTGTGTGTGTGTGTGTGTGTGTGTGTGTGTGTGTGTGTGTGTGTGTGTGTGTGTGTGTGTGTGTGTGTGTGTGTGTGTGTGTGTGTGTGTGTGTGTGTGTGTACTCACCTAGTTGTACTCACCTAGTTGTGTCTGCAGGATGGAGCATTGACTCTTGGATCCCGCCTTTCGAGCATCGGTTGTTTACAGCAATGACTCCTGTCCCATTCCCCTATCATACCTGGTTTTAAAATTATGAATAGTATTTGCTTCCACAACCTGTCCCTGAAGTGCATTCCATTTCCCCACTACTCTCACGCTAAAAGAAAACTTCCTAACATCTCTGTGACTCATCTGAGTTTCAAGCTTCCATCCATGTCCTCTCGTTCTGTAACTATTCCGTGTGAACATTTCGTCTATGTCCACTCTGTCAATTCCTCTGAGTATCTTATACGTTCCTATCATGTCCCCCCTCTCCCTTCTTCTTTCTAGTGTCGTAAGGCACAGTTCCCTCAGGCGCTCTTCATACCCCATCCCTCGTAGCTCTGGGACGAGTCTCGTTGCAAACCTCTGAACCTTTTCCAGTTTCATTATATGCTTCTTCAGATGGGGACTCCGTGATGAGGCGGCATACTCTAAGACTGGCCTTACGTAGGCAGTGTAAAGTGCCCTAAATGCCTCCTTACTTGTGTGTGTGTGTGTGTGTGTGTGTGTGTGTGTGTGTGTGTGTGTGTGTGTGTGTGTGTGTGTGTGTGTGTGTGTGTGTGTGTGTGTGTGTGTGTGTGTGTGTGTGTGTGTGTGTGTGGGTGTGTGTGTGTGTGTGTGTGTGTGTGTGTGTGTGTGTGTGTGTGTGTGTGTGTGTGTGTGTGTGTGTGTGTGTGTGTGTACTCACCTAGTTGTACTCACCTAGTTGTGTCTGCAGGATCGAGCATTGACTCTTGGATCCCGCCTTTCGAGCATCGGTTGTTTACAGCAATGACTCCTGTCCCATTTCCCTATCACACCTGGTTTTAAAATTATGAATAGTATTTGCTTCCACAACCTGTTTCTGAAGTACATTCCATTTCCCCACTACTCTCACGCTAAAAGAAAACTTCCTAACATCTCTGTGACTCATCTGAGTTTCAAGCTTCCATCCATGTCCTCTCGTTCTGTTACTATTCCGTGTAAACATTTCGTCTATGTCCACTCTGTCAATTCCTCTGAGTATCTTATACGTTCCTATCATGTCCCCCCTCTCCCTTCTTCTTTCTAGTGTCGTAAGGCACAGTTCCCTCAGGCGCTCTTCATACCCCATCCCTCGTTGCTCTGGGACGAGTCTCGTTGCAAACCTCTGAACCTTTTCCAGTTTCATTATATGCTTCTTCAGATGGGGACTCCATGATGAGGCGGCATACTCTAAGACTGGCCTTACGTAGGCAGTGTAAAGCGCCCTAAATGCCTCCTTACTTGTGTGTGTGTGTGTGTGTGTGTGTGTGAGTGTGTGTGTGTGTGTGTGTGTGTGTGTGTGTGTGTGTGTGTGTGTGTGTGTGTGTGTGTGTGTGTGTGTGTGTGTACTCACCTAGTTGTACTCACCTAGTTGTGTCTGCAGGATCGAGCATTGACTCTTGGATCCCGCCTTTCGAGCATCGGTTGTTTACAGCAATGACTCCTGTCCCATTTCCCTATCATACCTGGTTTTAAAATTATGAATAGTATTTGCTTCCACAACCTGTTCCTGAAGTGCATTCCATTTCCCCACTACTCTCACGCTAAAAGAAAACTTCCTAACATCTCTGTGACTCATCTGAGTTTCAAGCTTCCATCCATGTCCTCTCGTTCTGTTTCTATTCCGTGTGAACATTTCGTCTATGTCCACTCTGTCAATTCCTCTGAGTATCTTATACGTTCCTATCATGTCCCCCCTCTCCCTTCTTCTCTCTAGTGTCGTAAGGCACAGTTCCCTCAGGCGCCCTTCATACCCCATCCCTCGTAGCTCTGGGACGAGTCTCGTTGCAAACCTCTGAACCTTTTCCAGTTTCATTATATGCTTCTTCAGATGGGGACTCCATGATGAGGCGGCATACTCTAAGACTGGCCTTACGTAGGCAGTGTAAAGCGCCCTAAATGCCTCCTTACTTGTGTGTGTGTGTGTGTGTGTGTGTGTGTGTGTGTGTGTGTGTGTGTGTGTGTGTGTGTGTGTGTGTGTGTGTGTGTGTGTGTGTGTACTCACCTAGTTGTACTCACCTAGTTGTGTCTGCAGGATCGAGCATTGACTCTTGGATCCCGCCTTTCGAGCATCGGTTGTTTACAGCAATGACTCCTGTCCCATTTCCCTATCACACCTGGTTTTAAAATTATGAATAGTATTTGCTTCCACAACCTGTTTCTGAAGTATATTCCATTTCCCCCCTACTCTCACGCTAAAAGAAAACTTCCTAACATCTCTGTGACTCATCTGAGTTTCAAGCTTCCATCCATGTCCTCTCGTTCTGTTACTATTCCGTGTGAACATTTCGTCTATGTCCACTCTGTCAATTCCTCTGAGTATCTTATACGTTCCTATCATGTCCCCCCTCTCCCTTCTTCTTTCTAGTGTCGTAAGGCACAGTTCCCTCAGGCGCTCTTCATACCCCATCCCTCGTAGCTCTGGGACGAGTCTCGTTGCAAACCTCTGAACCTTTTCCAGTTTCATTATATGCTTCTTCAGATGGGGACTCCATGATGAGGCGGCATACTCTAAGACTGGCCTTACGTAGGCAGTGTAAAGCGCCCTAAATGCCTCCTTACTTGTGTGTGTGTGTGTGTGTGTGTGTGTGTGTGTGTGTGTGTGTGTGTGTGTGTGTGTGTGTGTGTGTGTGTGTGTGTGTGTGTGTGTGTGTGTGTGTGTGTGTGTGTGTGTGTGTGTGTGTGTGTGTGTGTGTGTGTACTCACCTAGTTGTACTCACCTAGTTGTGTCTGCAGGATGGAGCATTGACTCTTGGATCCCGCCTTTCGAGCATCGGTTGTTTACAGCAATGACTCCTGTCCCATTCCCCTATCATACCTGGTTTTAAAATTATGAATAGTATTTGCTTCCACAACCTGTCCCTGAAGTGCATTCCATTTCCCCACTACTCTCACGCTAAAAGAAAACTTCCTAACATCTCTGTGACTCATCTGAGTTTCAAGCTTCCATCCATGTCCTCTCGTTCTGTAACTATTCCGTGTGAACATTTCGTCTATGTCCACTCTGTCAATTCCTCTGAGTATCTTATACGTTCCTATCATGTCCCCCCTCTCCCTTCTTCTTTCTAGTGTCGTAAGGCACAGTTCCCTCAGGCGCTCTTCATACCCCATCCCTCGTAGCTCTGGGACGAGTCTCGTTGCAAACCTCTGAACCTTTTCCAGTTTCATTATATGCTTCTTCAGATGGGGACTCCGTGATGAGGCGGCATACTCTAAGACTGGCCTTACGTAGGCAGTGTAAAGTGCCCTAAATGCCTCCTTACTTGTGTGTGTGTGTGTGTGTGTGTGTGTGTGTGTGTGTGTGTGTGTGTGTGTGTGTGTGTGTGTGTGTGTGTGTGTGTGTACTCACCTAGTTGTACTCACCTAGTTGTGTCTGCAGGATCGAGCATTGACTCTTGGATCCCGCCTTTCGAGCATCGGTTGTTTACAGCAATGACTCCTGTCCCATTTCCCTATCACACCTGGTTTTAAAATTATGAATAGTATTTGCTTCCACAACCTGTTTCTGAAGTACATTCCATTTCCCCACTACTCTCACG
>NW_027189385.1:80000-112500 GCF_040958095.1 Procambarus clarkii
ACCTAGTTGTACTCACCTAGTTGTGTCTGCAGGATCGAGCATTGACTCTTGGATCCCGCCTTTCGAGCATCGGTTGTTTACAGCAATGACTCCTGTCCCATTTCCCTATCACACCTGGTTTTAAAATTATGAATAGTATTTGCTTCCACAACCTGTTTCTGAAGTATATTCCATTTCCCCACTACTCTCACGCTAAAAGAAAACTTCCTAACATCTCTGTGACTCATCTGAGTTTCAAGCTTCCATCCATGTCCTCTCGTTCTGTTACTATTCCGTGTGAATATTTCGTCTATGTCCACTCTGTCAATTCCTCTGAGTATCTTATATGTTCCTATCATGTCCCCCCTCTCCCTTCTTCTTTCTAGTGTCGTAAGGCACAGTTCCCTCAGGCGCTCTTCATACCCCATCCCTCGTAGCTCTGGGACGAGTCTCGTTGCAAACCTCTGAACCTTTTCCAGTTTCATTATATGCTTCTTCAGATGGGGACTCCATGATGAGGCGGCATACTCTAAGACTGGCCTTACGTAGGCAGTGTAAAGCGCCCTAAATGCCTCCTTACTTGTGTGTGTGTGTGTGTGTGTGTGTGTGTGTGTGTGTGTGTGTGTGTGTGTGTGTGTGTGTGTGTGTGTGTGTGTGTGTGTGTGTGTGTGTGTGTGTGTGTGTGTGTACTCACCTAGTTGTACTCACCTAGTTGTGTCTGCAGGATGGAGCATTGACTCTTGGATCCCGCCTTTCGAGCATCGGTTGTTTACAGCAATGACTCCTGTCCCATTCCCCTATCATACCTGGTTTTAAAATTATGAATAGTATTTGCTTCCACAACCTGTCCCTGAAGTGCATTCCATTTCCCCACTACTCTCACGCTAAAAGAAAACTTCCTAACATCTCTGTGACTCATCTGAGTTTCAAGCTTCCATCCATGTCCTCTCGTTCTGTAACTATTCCGTGTGAACATTTCGTCTATGTCCACTCTGTCAATTCCTCTGAGTATCTTATACGTTCCTATCATGTCCCCCCTCTCCCTTCTTCTTTCTAGTGTCGTAAGGCACAGTTCCCTCAGGCGCTCTTCATACCCCATCCCTCGTAGCTCTGGGACGAGTCTCGTTGCAAACCTCTGAACCTTTTCCAGTTTCATTATATGCTTCTTCAGATGGGGACTCCGTGATGAGGCGGCATACTCTAAGACTGGCCTTACGTAGGCAGTGTAAAGTGCCCTAAATGCCTCCTTACTTGTGTGTGTGTGTGTGTGTGTGTGTGTGTGTGTGTGTGTGTGTACTCACCTAGTTGTACTCACCTAGTTGTGTCTGCAGGATCGAGCATTGACTCTTGGATCCCGCCTTTCGAGCATCGGTTGTTTACAGCAATGACTCCTGTCCCATTTCCCTATCATACCTGGTTTTAAAATTATGAATAGTATTTGCTTCCACAACCTGTTCCTGAAGTGCATTCCATTTCCCCACTACTCTCACGCTAAAAGAAAACTTCCTAACATCTCTGTGACTCATCTGAGTTTCAAGCTTCCATCCATGTCCTCTCGTTCTGTTTCTATTCCGTGTGAACATTTCGTCTATGTCCACTCTGTCAATTCCTCTGAGTATCTTATACGTTCCTATCATGTCCCCCCTCTCCCTTCTTCTCTCTAGTGTCGTAAGGCACAGTTCCCTCAGGCGCCCTTCATACCCCATCCCTCGTAGCTCTGGGACGAGTCTCGTTGCAAACCTCTGAACCTTTTCCAGTTTCATTATATGCTTCTTCAGATGGGGACTCCATGATGAGGCGGCATACTCTAAGACTGGCCTTACGTAGGCAGTGTAAAGCGCCCTAAATGCCTCCTTACTTGTGTGTGTGTGTGTGTGTGTGTGTGTGTGTGTGTGTGTGTGTGTGTGTGTGTGTGTGTGTGTGTGTGTGTGTGTGTGTGTGTGTACTCACCTAGTTGTACTCACCTAGTTGTGTCTGCAGGATCGAGCATTGACTCTTGGATCCCGCCTTTCGAGCATCGGTTGTTTACAGCAATGACTCCTGTCCCATTTCCCTATCACACCTGGTTTTAAAATTATGAATAGTATTTGCTTCCACAACCTGTTTCTGAAGTATATTCCATTTCCCCCCTACTCTCACGCTAAAAGAAAACTTCCTAACATCTCTGTGACTCATCTGAGTTTCAAGCTTCCATCCATGTCCTCTCGTTCTGTTACTATTCCGTGTGAACATTTCGTCTATGTCCACTCTGTCAATTCCTCTGAGTATCTTATACGTTCCTATCATGTCCCCCCTCTCCCTTCTTCTTTCTAGTGTCGTAAGGCACAGTTCCCTCAGGCGCTCTTCATACCCCATCCCTCGTAGCTCTGGGACGAGTCTCGTTGCAAACCTCTGAACCTTTTCCAGTTTCATTATATGCTTCTTCAGATGGGGACTCCATGATGAGGCGGCATACTCTAAGACTGGCCTTACGTAGGCAGTGTAAAGCGCCCTAAATGCCTCCTTACTTGTGTGTGTGTGTGTGTGTGTGTGTGTGTGTGTGTGTGTGTGTGTGTGTGTGTGTGTGTGTGTGTGTGTGTGTGTGTGTGTGTGTGTGTGTGTGTGTGTGTGTGTGTGTGTGTGTGTACTCACCTAGTTGTACTCACCTAGTTGTGTCTGCAGGATGGAGCATTGACTCTTGGATCCCGCCTTTCGAGCATCGGTTGTTTACAGCAATGACTCCTGTCCCATTCCCCTATCATACCTGGTTTTAAAATTATGAATAGTATTTGCTTCCACAACCTGTCCCTGAAGTGCATTCCATTTCCCCACTACTCTCACGCTAAAAGAAAACTTCCTAACATCTCTGTGACTCATCTGAGTTTCAAGCTTCCATCCATGTCCTCTCGTTCTGTAACTATTCCGTGTGAACATTTCGTCTATGTCCACTCTGTCAATTCCTCTGAGTATCTTATACGTTCCTATCATGTCCCCCCTCTCCCTTCTTCTTTCTAGTGTCGTAAGGCACAGTTCCCTCAGGCGCTCTTCATACCCCATCCCTCGTAGCTCTGGGACGAGTCTCGTTGCAAACCTCTGAACCTTTTCCAGTTTCATTATATGCTTCTTCAGATGGGGACTCCGTGATGAGGCGGCATACTCTAAGACTGGCCTTACGTAGGCAGTGTAAAGTGCCCTAAATGCCTCCTTACTTGTGTGTGTGTGTGTGTGTGTGTGTGTGTGTGTGTGTGTGTGTACTCACCTAGTTGTACTCACCTAGTTGTGTCTGCAGGATCGAGCATTGACTCTTGGATCCCGCCTTTCGAGCATCGGTTGTTTACAGCAATGACTCCTGTCCCATTTCCCTATCATACCTGGTTTTAAAATTATGAATAGTATTTGCTTCCACAACCTGTTCCTGAAGTGCATTCCATTTCCCCACTACTCTCACGCTAAAAGAAAACTTCCTAACATCTCTGTGACTCATCTGAGTTTCAAGCTTCCATCCATGTCCTCTCGTTCTGTTTCTATTCCGTGTGAACATTTCGTCTATGTCCACTCTGTCAATTCCTCTGAGTATCTTATACGTTCCTATCATGTCCCCCCTCTCCCTTCTTCTCTCTAGTGTCGTAAGGCACAGTTCCCTCAGGCGCCCTTCATACCCCATCCCTCGTAGCTCTGGGACGAGTCTCGTTGCAAACCTCTGAACCTTTTCCAGTTTCATTATATGCTTCTTCAGATGGGGACTCCATGATGAGGCGGCATACTCTAAGACTGGCCTTACGTAGGCAGTGTAAAGCGCCCTAAATGCCTCCTTACTTGTGTGTGTGTGTGTGTGTGTGTGTGTGTGTGTGTGTGTGTGTGTGTGTGTGTGTGTGTGTGTGTGTGTGTGTGTGTGTGTGTGTACTCACCTAGTTGTACTCACCTAGTTGTGTCTGCAGGATCGAGCATTGACTCTTGGATCCCGCCTTTCGAGCATCGGTTGTTTACAGCAATGACTCCTGTCCCATTTCCCTATCACACCTGGTTTTAAAATTATGAATAGTATTTGCTTCCACAACCTGTTTCTGAAGTATATTCCATTTCCCCCCTACTCTCACGCTAAAAGAAAACTTCCTAACATCTCTGTGACTCATCTGAGTTTCAAGCTTCCATCCATGTCCTCTCGTTCTGTTACTATTCCGTGTGAACATTTCGTCTATGTCCACTCTGTCAATTCCTCTGAGTATCTTATACGTTCCTATCATGTCCCCCCTCTCCCTTCTTCTTTCTAGTGTCGTAAGGCACAGTTCCCTCAGGCGCTCTTCATACCCCATCCCTCGTAGCTCTGGGACGAGTCTCGTTGCAAACCTCTGAACCTTTTCCAGTTTCATTATATGCTTCTTCAGATGGGGACTCCATGATGAGGCGGCATACTCTAAGACTGGCCTTACGTAGGCAGTGTAAAGCGCCCTAAATGCCTCCTTACTTGTGTGTGTGTGTGTGTGTGTGTGTGTGTGTGTGTGTGTGTGTGTGTGTGTGTGTGTGTGTGTGTGTGTGTGTGTGTGTGTGTGTGTGTGTGTGTGTGTGTGTGTGTGTGTGTGTGTACTCACCTAGTTGTACTCACCTAGTTGTGTCTGCAGGATGGAGCATTGACTCTTGGATCCCGCCTTTCGAGCATCGGTTGTTTACAGCAATGACTCCTGTCCCATTCCCCTATCATACCTGGTTTTAAAATTATGAATAGTATTTGCTTCCACAACCTGTCCCTGAAGTGCATTCCATTTCCCCACTACTCTCACGCTAAAAGAAAACTTCCTAACATCTCTGTGACTCATCTGAGTTTCAAGCTTCCATCCATGTCCTCTCGTTCTGTAACTATTCCGTGTGAACATTTCGTCTATGTCCACTCTGTCAATTCCTCTGAGTATCTTATACGTTCCTATCATGTCCCCCTCTCCCTTCTTCTTTCTAGTGTCGTAAGGCACAGTTCCCTCAGGCGCTCTTCATACCCCATCCCTCGTAGCTCTGGGACGAGTCTCGTTGCAAACCTCTGAACCTTTTCCAGTTTCATTATATGCTTCTTCAGATGGGGACTCCGTGATGAGGCGGCATACTCTAAGACTGGCCTTACGTAGGCAGTGTAAAGTGCCCTAAATGCCTCCTTACTTGTGTGTGTGTGTGTGTGTGTGTGTGTGTGTGTGTGTGTGTGTGTGTGTGTGTGTGTGTGTGTGTGTGTGTGTGTGTGTACTCACCTAGTTGTACTCACCTAGTTGTGTCTGCAGGATCGAGCATTGACTCTTGGATCCCGCCTTTCGAGCATCGGTTGTTTACAGCAATGACTCCTGTCCCATTTCCCTATCACACCTGGTTTTAAAATTATGAATAGTATTTGCTTCCACAACCTGTTTCTGAAGTACATTCCATTTCCCCACTACTCTCACGCTAAAAGAAAACTTCCTAACATCTCTGTGACTCATCTGAGTTTCAAGCTTCCATCCATGTCCTCTCGTTCTGTTACTATTCCGTGTAAACATTTCGTCTATGTCCACTCTGTCAATTCCTCTGAGTATCTTATACGTTCCTATCATGTCCCCCCTCTCCCTTCTTCTTTCTAGTGTCGTAAGGCACAGTTCCCTCAGGCGCTCTTCATACCCCATCCCTCGTAGCTCTGGGACGAGTCTCGTTGCAAACCTCTGAACCTTTTCCAGTTTCAATATATGCTTCTTCAGATGGGGACTCCATGATGAGGCGGCATACTCTAAGACTGGCCTTACGTAGGCAGTGTAAAGCGCCCTAAATGCCTCCTTACTTGTGTGTTTGTGTGTGTGTGTGTGTGTGTGTGTGTGTGTGTGTGTGTGTGTGTGTGTGTGTGTGTGTGTGTGTGTGTGTGTGTGTGTGTGTGTGTGTGTGTGTGTGTGTGTACTCACCTAGTTGTACTCACCTAGTTGTGTCTGCAGGATCGAGCATTGACTCTTGGATCCCTCCTTTCGAGCATCGGTTGTTTACAGCAATGACTCCTGTCCCATTTCCCTATCATACCTGGTTTTAAAATTATGAATAGTATTTGCTTCCACAACCTGTTCCTGAAGTGCATTATATTTCCCCACTACTCTCACGCTAAAAGAAAACTTCCTAACATCTCTGTGACTCATCTGAGTTTCAAGCTTCCATCCATGTCCTCTCGTTCTGTTACTATTCCGTGTGAACATTTCGTCTATGTCCACTCTGTCAATTCCTCTGAGTATCTTATACGTTCCTATCATGTCCCCCCTCTCCCTTCTTCTTTGTAGTGTCGTAAGGCACAGTTCCCTCAGGCGCTCTTCATACTCCATCCCTCGTAGCTCTGGGACGAGTCTCGTTGCAAACCTCTGAACCTTTTCCAGTTTCATTATATGCTTCTTCAGATGGGGACTCCATGATGAGGCGGCATACTCTAAGACTGGCCTTACGTAGGCAGTGTAGAGCGCCCTAAATGCCTCCTTACTTGTGTGTGTGTGTGTGTGTGTGTGTGTGTGTGTGTGTGTGTATGTGTGTGTGTGTGTGTGTGTGTGTGTGTGTGTGTGTGTGTGTGTGTGTGTGTGTGTGTGTGTGTGTGTGTGTGTGTGTGTTTACTCACCTAGTTGTACTCACCTAGTTGTGTCTGCAGGATCGAGCATTGACTCTTGGATCCCGCCTCTCGAGCATCGGTTGTTTACAGCAATGACTCCTGTCCCATTTCCCTATCATACCTGGTTTTAAAATTATGAATAGTATTTGCTTCCACAACCTGTTCCTGAAGTGCATTATATTTCCCCACTACTCTCACGCTAAAAGAAAACTTCCTAACATCTCTGTGACTCATCTGAGTTTCAAGCTTCCATCCATGTCCTCTCGTTCTGTTACTATTCCGTGTGAACATTTCGTCTATGTCCACTCTGTCAATTCCTCTGAGTATCTTATACATTCCTATCATGTCCCCCCTCTCCCTTCTTCTTTCTAGTGTCGTAAGGCACAGTTCCCTCAGGCGCTCTTCATACCCCATCCCTCGTAGCTCTGGGACGAGTCTCGTTGCAAACCTCTGAACCTTTTCCAGTTTCATTATATGCTTCTTCAGATGGGGACTCCATGATGAGGCGGCATACTCTAAGACTGGCCTTACGTAGGCAGTGTAAAGCGCCCTAAATGCCTCCTTACTTGTGTGTGTGTGTGTGTGTGAGTGTGTGTGTGTGTGTGTGTGTGTGTGTGTGTGTGTGTGTGTGTGTGTGTGTGTGTGTGTGTGTGTGTGTGTGTGTGTGTGTGTGTGTGTACTCACCTAGTTGTACTCACCTAGTTGTGTCTGCAGGATCGAGCATTGACTCTTGGATCCCGCCTTTCGAGCATCGGTTGTTTACAGCAATGACTCCTGTCCCATTTCCCTATCATACCTGGTTTTAAAATTATGAATAGTATTTGCTTCCACAACCTGTTCCTGAAGTGCATTCCATTTCCCCACTACTCTCACGCTAAAAGAAAACTTCCTAACATCTCTGTGACTCATCTGAGTTTCAAGCTTCCATCCATGTCCTCTCGTTCTGTTTCTATTCCGTGTGAACATTTCGTCTATGTCCACTCTGTCAATTCCTCTGAGTATCTTATACGTTCCTATCATGTCCCCCCTCTCCCTTCTTCTTTCTAGTGTCGTAAGGCACAGTTCCCTCAGGCGCTCTTCATACCCCATCCCTCGTAGCTCTGGGACGAGTCTCGTTGCAAACCTCTGAACCTTTTCCAGTTTCATTATATGCTTCTTCAGATGGGGACTCCATGATGAGGCGGCATACTCTAAGACTGGCCTTACGTAGGCAGTGTAAAGCGCCCTAAATGCCTCCTTACTTGTGTGTGTGTGTGTGTGTGTGTGTGTGTGTGTGTGTGTGTGTGTGTGTGTGTGTGTGTGTGTGTGTGTGTGCGTGTGTGTGTACTCACCTAGTTGTACTCACCTAGTTGTGTCTGCAGGATCGAGCATTGACTCTTGGATCCCGCCTTTCGAGCATCGGTTGTTTACAGCAATGACTCCTGTCCCATTTCCCTATCACACCTGGTTTTAAAATTATGAATAGTATTTGCTTCCACAACCTGTTTCTGAAGTATATTCCATTTCCCCACTACTCTCACGCTAAAAGAAAACTTCCTAACATCTCTGTGACTCATCTGAGTTTCAAGCTTCCATCCATGTCCTCTCGTTCTGTTACTATTCCGTGTGAATATTTCGTCTATGTCCACTCTGTCAATTCCTCTGAGTATCTTATATGTTCCTATCATGTCCCCCCTCTCCCTTCTTCTTTCTAGTGTCGTAAGGCACAGTTCCCTCAGGCGCTCTTCATACCCCATCCCTCGTAGCTCTGGGACGAGTCTCGTTGCAAACCTCTGAACCTTTTCCAGTTTCATTATATGCTTCTTCAGATGGGGACTCCATGATGAGGCGGCATACTCTAAGACTGGCCTTACGTAGGCAGTGTAAAGCGCCCTAAATGCCTCCTTACTTGTGTGTGTGTGTGTGTGTGTGTGTGTGTGTGTGTGTGTGTGTGTGTGTGTGTGTGTGTGTGTGTGTGTGTGTGTGTGTGTGTGTGTGTGTGTGTGTGTGTGTGTGTGTGTGTGTGTGTACTCACCTAGTTGTACTCACCTAGTTGTGTCTGCAGGATGGAGCATTGACTCTTGGATCCCGCCTTTCGAGCATCGGTTGTTTACAGCAATGACTCCTGTCCCATTCCCCTATCATACCTGGTTTTAAAATTATGAATAGTATTTGCTTCCACAACCTGTCCCTGAAGTGCATTCCATTTCCCCACTACTCTCACGCTAAAAGAAAACTTCCTAACATCTCTGTGACTCATCTGAGTTTCAAGCTTCCATCCATGTCCTCTCGTTCTGTAACTATTCCGTGTGAACATTTCGTCTATGTCCACTCTGTCAATTCCTCTGAGTATCTTATACGTTCCTATCATGTCCCCCCTCTCCCTTCTTCTTTCTAGTGTCGTAAGGCACAGTTCCCTCAGGCGCTCTTCATACCCCATCCCTCGTAGCTCTGGGACGAGTCTCGTTGCAAACCTCTGAACCTTTTCCAGTTTCATTATATGCTTCTTCAGATGGGGACTCCGTGATGAGGCGGCATACTCTAAGACTGGCCTTACGTAGGCAGTGTAAAGTGCCCTAAATGCCTCCTTACTTGTGTGTGTGTGTGTGTGTGTGTGTGTGTGTGTGTGTGTGTGTACTCACCTAGTTGTACTCACCTAGTTGTGTCTGCAGGATCGAGCATTGACTCTTGGATCCCGCCTTTCGAGCATCGGTTGTTTACAGCAATGACTCCTGTCCCATTTCCCCATCACACCTGGTTTTAAAATTATGAATAGTATTTGCTTCCACAACCTGTTTCTGAAGTACATTCCATTTCCCCACTACTCTCACGCTAAAAGAAAACTTCCTAACATCTCTGTGACTCATCTGAGTTTCAAGCTTCCATCCATGTCCTCTCGTTCTGTTACTATTCCGTGTAAACATTTCGTCTATGTCCACTCTGTCAATTCCTCTGAGTATCTTATACGTTCCTATCATGTCCCCCCTCTCCCTTCTTCTTTCTAGTGTCGTAAGGCACAGTTCCCTCAGGCGCTCTTCATACCCCATCCCTCGTAGCTCTGGGACGAGTCTCGTTGCAAACCTCTGAACCTTTTCCAGTTTCATTATATGCTTCTTCAGATGGGGACTCCATGATGAGGCGGCATACTCTAAGACTGGCCTTACGTAGGCAGTGTAAAGCGCCCTAAATGCCTCCTTACTTGTGTGTGTGTGTGTGTGTGTGTGTGTGTGTGAGTGTGTGTGTGTGTGTGTGTGTGTGTGTGTGTGTGTGTGTGTGTGTGTGTGTGTGTGTGTGTGTGTGTGTGTGTGTGTGTGTGTACTCACCTAGTTGTACTCACCTAGTTGTGTCTGCAGGATCGAGCATTGACTCTTGGATCCCGCCTTTCGAGCATCGGTTGTTTACAGCAATGACTCCTGTCCCATTTCCCTATCATACCTGGTTTTAAAATTATGAATAGTATTTGCTTCCACAACCTGTTCCTGAAGTGCATTCCATTTCCCCACTACTCTCACGCTAAAAGAAAACTTCCTAACATCTCTGTGACTCATCTGAGTTTCAAGCTTCCATCCATGTCCTCTCGTTCTGTTTCTATTCCATGTGAACATTTCGTCTATGTCCACTCTGTCAATTCCTCTGAGTATCTTATACGTTCCTATCATGTCCCCCCTCTCCCTTCTTCTTTCTAGTGTCGTAAGGCACAGTTCCCTCAGGCGCTCTTCATACCCCATCCCTCGTAGCTCTGGGACGAGTCTCGTTGCAAACCTCTGAACCTTTTCCAGTTTCATTATATGCTTCTTCAGATGGGGACTCCATGATGAGGCGGCATACTCTAAGACTGGCCTTACGTAGGCAGTGTAAAGCGCCCTAAATGCCTCCTTACTTGTGTGTGTGTGTGTGTGTGTGTGTGTGTGTGTGTGTGTGTGTGTGTGTGTGTGTGTGTGTGTGTGTGTGTGTGTGTGTGTGTGTGTGTGTGTGTGTACTCACCTAGTTGTACTCACCTAGTTGTGTCTGCAGGATCGAGCATTGACTCTTGGATCCCGCCTTTCGAGCATCGGTTGTTTACAGCAATGACTCCTGTCCCATTTCCCTATCACACCTGGTTTTAAAATTATGAATAGTATTTGCTTCCACAACCTGTTTCTGAAGTATATTCCATTTCCCCACTACTCTCACGCTAAAAGAAAACTTCCTAACATCTCTGTGACTCATCTGAGTTTCAAGCTTCCATCCATGTCCTCTCGTTCTGTTACTATTCCGTGTGAACATTTCGTCTATGTCCACTCTGTCAATTCCTCTGAGTATCTTATACGTTCCTATCATGTCCCCCCTCTCCCTTCTTCTTTCTAGTGTCGTAAGGCACAGTTCCCTCAGGCGCTCTTCATACCCCATCCCTCGTAGCTCTGGGACGAGTCTCGTTGCAAACCTCTGAACCTTTTCCAGTTTCATTATATGCTTCTTCAGATGGGGACTCCATGATGAGGCGGCATACTCTAAGACTGGCCTTACGTAGGCAGTGTAAAGCGCCCTAAATGCCTCCTTACTTGTGTGTGTGTGTGTGTGTGTGTGTGTGTGTGTGTGTGTGTGTGTGTGTGTGTGTGTGTGTGTACTCACCTAGTTGTACTCACCTAGTTGTGTCTGCAGGATGGAGCATTGACTCTTGGATCCCGTCTTTCGAGCATCGGTTGTTTACAGCAATGACTCCTGTCCCATTCCCCTATCATACCTGGTTTTAAAATTATGAATAGTATTTGCTTCCACAACCTGTTCCTGAAGTGCATTCCATTTCCCCACTACTCTCACGCTAAAAGAAAACTTCCTAACATCTCTGTGACTCATCTGAGTTTCAAGCTTCCATCCATGTCCTCTCGTTCTGTTTCTATTCCGTGTGAACATTTCGTCTATGTCCACTCTGTCAATTCCTATGAGTATCTTATACGTTCCTATCATGTCCCCCCTCTCCCTTCTTCTTTCTAGTGTCGTAAGGCACAGTTCCCTCAGGCGCTCTTCATACCCCATCCCTCGTAGCTCTGGTGTAACACGGGTTCGGTTCCTCTCTCTTTACTTCCTTCTTTCTACTCCCTCTACCCGTATTCTTACTTATTATTTCTAAACCAAGGGACCCCAAAACTTTTAACAAAGCCAACTCCACGCCACGTGGTCCTAAGACGATTGACCGACTTAGGATTCTACACCCAGTATGACGTGACCTAAGCTCTGCACAAAACCCTAGAGTCACCTCTGCTGCCACCACCAGACCAGTAATACAAGAGCAATGATCGAGGTCTGGATCGATCACGCTAATTAATCAACCTAGGGGCTTGATCCCCACTATAAACGATGACCTTGAGTGTGGAATAAAT
The DNA here is from genome assembly GCF_040958095.1 of Procambarus clarkii. Classification (NCBI taxonomy): domain Eukaryota; kingdom Metazoa; phylum Arthropoda; class Malacostraca; order Decapoda; family Cambaridae; genus Procambarus; species Procambarus clarkii. Next base: position 91,884 of record NW_027189385.1, read on the forward strand.
TACACGGTAATGATAATTCCGATTCGATGTTAGAATCGGCGCACAATGCAACTCTGCCTCGTGTGGACCACGTGACCAGGACAAGTATACACATAAAACACATGGAAACAATAAAATGCAAATTAATAACAAATTTAATTTATTAAAAGAAAACTAAAACAAAATCTAAATATGTTCACTCCCTATTACTTTAACACTCCCTACTTGACCTGAGTGGCAAATGAGAAGACTATTTCTATAATTAACAATAGCAACTATACCTTGGGCGACCAGCTAGATGTCTTGGCTGGTCTAGGGGAGAGGTAAGATGGTGGACCTCTCCTAGCTGCTTCCGTGACCACACTGATCTCTCTCTTGTCTGGACTACCCCAGACAGAACATTGTATCCTTCCGCATCGCTTACCCAGTTACTTTAGCAAGGTTAAGTTATAACAATTAAACTCTGTTGTACTTAATTGATCCAGACTGGTTGAATTATTTTACTGAATTAAATTACAAACATCTAACGGCAGAGCTGTTCCCGATCACAAAAATGGTTATTAAAACTTTGAGAAATAGTAGACCTGTCAACCCCTGATGACCTATGACCGCCGGTCACTCCGCTTTAAAAGTTAGATCTGATTCGTGACGTCACTGATGGTGACTTAAACTCAATAATTAGAATACTCTTGATATTGTATCCAGTACTATTATACAATACAATTTTAATAAAAATGAATAAAGGCTAATTTTCTCTAAATTACTGAATACTATAGGATGATTCATTATACGCAGATATGAACAAAGCGTCGGTTATTTCCACCGCGAATTCCCCTGGGGGTCAGGTCACCATGCGGCTCAGCTTCCCATTCTCTTTTGTCGATAAACCACTCTGGATAATTCTTACAACAGCCTAGTTTGTTACAACCCCCCCGCACAAGCACTTAGTAAACCTTGTTAATTTGTTAAAATTCACGAGGTTTAGTATCCAAACCCACAATTCAACTCATGCCACAAACAAAAGCTAACCTAACTAATAAAATTTGACAAATAATAGTCCAACATCATAATGAACATGTTCATATTTCATAAATTTCTCAGCTGTCAACTGACAGCAATCCTCCAATATCAGGAAACATACATCCTATCCTTACTGACATAGCTAAATAACATGTCCCTACTCTACCATCAAAGACTAGCTACTAAACTCTCTTCGCTCTTCACTAGCCAAGTCCATGTGTCCTCTAGAGCCGGCCACACCGTGCTCAAACAAACATTAAAGTTATATCATCAGACTGAACTTTCAGTCATCCGGGAGCGTACTACGGAACTATCAAACTCACATCCGTGTACTAACCACTCCCCATCAATGTCAACCTTGACATGTTAAGGAACACACCTAACGTTTATTACATATATCTAAAAATAAAAATTCCTATACTATATCACAGGTTTCAGCTGACTGTACAGCCAAGTGTTCTCACTCACTAGAAGTGTCAATGTTTATATTGGTCCGCCTCTCCTGTGTTCAAACATTCTGAAAAAAAAAATAGCACAACATAATTTTCCATAACCGTTTGTTCTGGGCTGAGACAATTACAAGTATAGACATAGTACATCTCATTGCCTTTACAGGAAAATCTAATGAATACTAAATTATACTAACCAAGGAAGTTACTTTTACTGTACAGCGCGAGATCTCGTCACCATAGGGTGGCGAGACTGCACCTGACTACTAATGAGCGATGACAGAGGGTCATCCTCATCTTCTGACTCGTCGGTGAAGCCATGAGTCAGCACTGCTGAGTCAGGAACTAGACCCGCTGAAGGCAGTTCTAATTCCTCTCTAGCATGATATTGTTTCAATTTATTTACGTGAATTGTCCTTTCCACCTGGTCCTCGAACACTCCTTTTATAACAAGATTAACCGGCCCCGCCCTTTTAATTACTCTATATGGTCCTCGCCACCTCGGAGCTAGTTTCCTGCTCTGATTGGCGGGCGCAGCCTCATTCACTCTCAATACGAGGCTTCCTTCCTTCAACTCAAGAGGGCGCACTTTCTTGTCATAAAAATGAGCATACCGAGTCCGTGCCTTCTTGGACGCTTCAGCTGCAATATTCCATGCATTTCTCATTTTACCAAGGACCTCTGAAGGATAGTCCTCCCCGTACGCAACATTATGTCTGTTAAGCAGACCTGAGGGGAAATTGCATGAATTACCAGTAAACAAATGAAGTGGTTGGGTGTTAATTGATTGGTGGATGGCAGTATTCAAGGCGAACTGAACATAGGGTAGGTGTTCATCCCAGGTGTTTGCATCATGTTCAGCAAGGATTGCAAGCATATCCTTGACTGAACGATTAGTCCGTTCCGTCATTCCGTTTGCTTGTGGGTGGTAGGCCGTTGTAAAAGCCGAAGTTGTCTCTAAAATCTTACAAACTTCTCTAAATATATTCCCATTGAATTCTTGACCCCGGTCAGAAACTAAAACTTTAGGAGGTCCGAATACAGTAACGAACCTACGCAAGAACGCATCTGCAACCGTACGAGAATCCTTCTGAGGTAATGCAACTAGTGTAGTGTATCTAGACAGATGGTCAACTAGCACCAACACGTATCTGTTACCCGCATGACTGTGGTGTAAATCAATCAGATCGGCCCCCACACGATCTAACGGTTCACGAATTTCAGGAAATTCCTGAAGTGGGGCTTGTACCTTAAGGGTACCTTTCCTCCTCTGGCAACGAGGGCACGACTTCACGAAATTGATTACCTCAGAAAGTAATCCTGGAAAATAAAATAGAGACTTTGCTTTTAAGTGCGTTTTAAAGATCCCCGGATGCCCTGCAATTTTTGAAGCATGCGCAAGCTTTAATGCGGATGACCGCAACGCGTCCGGAATAACTAGCTGAAATACTGCCCTATCATTCTGGCTGTTAACATAATACAGGACGCCCTGTTTCATCTCAAAATCATGTATAGGTAAGTTCTTTTTCTTTTTCGGGTATTTTCCTCCCTCTAAATACTCAATAATTTCTTTCCATCTAGGCTCGCTCATCTGGTATTCTCTCATTTTATCTGATGGAATGGTTTCAATGTTTTCATTAATTTGAACTGCCGCTATATTTCTACTTAGCGTATCTGGCACAACATGTGCTGGACCAGGCTTGTACAAGATCTGGAACGAGTGGGCCGAAAGTTCGTGAGACCAGCGTGACATTCGTGGGCATTTCGTTCGCTTCTTAAATATGTGTGTTAATGCTCGATGGTCTGTGTAGATTACAAAATGCCGCTGAAATAGGTAAGGCTCGAAATACCTAACTGATTCTACTACTGCCAGTGCCTCCCGATCCGTAGCTGAATAACGAACTTCAGGTCCTTTGACCTTCCTACTGAAATAGGCTACTGGATGGGGTAAATTATCCGCATCTCGCTGAATTAAGCACCCGCCAATAGCAATACCGCTGGCGTCAGTGTGCACTTCCCACTCTTTCTCAAAATCAGGAATAGCCAATACCGGTGTCGTGATTAGTTGGTCTTTCAGTTTGCGATAGGCCTCGTCATGTTCTGATTTCCACACAAACTTCGCATTTTTCTTTGTCAGATCAGTCAGGGGTGCTGAAATGCCAGCGAAACCTTCAATATGACGACGAAAATATCCGGCCGCCCCCAAAAACCTACGCACGTCCTTTGCTGTCCTTGGAGTAGGCATGTCAGCAATGGCGCGGCAAGAATCTGGGTCAGGTCGGATACCGTCCGGGCACACCTGGAACCCCAGAAATTTGAATTTCTGAGCCGCCAGGGTGCACTTCTGAACATTCAGCCTGAAACCTGCCTGATCTAACAACTTCAAAGTCTCAGTCAAGTCCTGTAGGTGTTCCTCAAACGTCCTGGAATATATCACAACATCATCCAGGTACGCTAAAGAATGCCTACCCAGTACCGGACTAAGAATGAAGTTGATGGCCCTCTGAAACGACGAAGGCGCTGTCTTCAAACCAAACGGCATCCTACGGAATTGATAAGTGTGCCTACCATCCGAGAATGCTGTTTTTTCCCTATCCTGTTCTGCCACCGGGATCGCCCAATACGCCGATTTTGCGTCAAGAGTTGAGAAATACTTAGCAGCACCAAATTGATCTATTATCTCCTGTATTCGGGGCAACGGATAGACATCACCCTTAGTTAGTTCGTTCACCTTCCGGTAGTCAACACAGAAACGATAACTACCGTCCGGTTTCCGAACTAGCACAACAGGAGAGAGCCACGGTGACGTACTAGGCTCTATCACGCCCTGTCTCAACATTTTCTGGCACTCCTCCCTGATAATGTTCTTTGCCTGTTCCGGCAACCTCCACTGTCTTGTGTACACCGGCAAATGGTCACCAGTTGGAATGGTGTGCTCGATCTTATCAAGGAGACCAATCTGGTCATCCTCTGTCGCAAACAATTTCGGGAATTTTCGTAAAACTCCTCTCAGTGCCTTCCTATCTGCCTGTGCAACATGTTGCAAATCAAGTGCTGAAATTAATTTTTCCACTTCCTCTACATTCTGTGCAACATTTCTCGTCTGGTATTGTACTTTGGATGGTGTTTTAGTGTTCAACATATTTAGTGCACTACATTGTGCAGTGACGGCTGGCGTCTCAGCTGACTCATGGTGAAAGATTTCTGTGTCCTCCACCATGGTTCCCTGAGATACCCTATCACCTGCCCTGAAGCGAAAAGTCTTATGTGAAAGATTGACAACTGGAATGAGTGCACCTTTATCGAGCACTACAACTAAGTGATGAGGAATTAATAAACTATCACATCTCCCAGCCACCTGAAGGGTGGTACCTGGTTGTATGTGACGTCCCACGGCTACTTTAATAAATTTAACAGAATGTGGTGGGCAACTCTGTTTGGTCAATGCATGCAAGGCGCATGACCTCTTAACTGTGTCTGGAAGAGACTTAAAAATCAATTTTGGAAAGTGCGCATTATATTTCAGCTTCCGTTTAATTGAAGCTACAACTGGGGGATGGTCGATCATCTCCACTGGGTAGGAAGTCTGTCCCAACTGCAACCTGCAGTTCCTAGCCCCTTTTTGAGCAGACAAGGAATAATCAAATCGCGACAGAAAATCAGTTCCCAATAAGATGTGACCAGGAAAATCAAGGTTCTCTACGATCGTACATGTGTGAGGCTGCAATGCCCCATCAATCTCAAAATTAACTGTACCTTGACCTACGATCTCAATCTTTTCCCCATTGACTGCTGTTAGTGTCTTTGCGCAACGTTGAAGACGTGCATACTTAAAATTGCTGAAGGCTGACTTTTTAATTACCGTTGCCTGGCTTCCTGTATCAACAAAAGCTGTCAATCTCACACCTTCCACTTTCACCTCAAAAATAGGCCTACCATCACTAGGAGCCTGCTTTCATGCTTTCGTAGGAGTGACTTCGCAATCCCTCTGTATATGCCCGCGCTTCCAGCAGGAGTAACACCTCCGCGGATCTCTGTTGGTACCCCGCGCAGGGTGGCTCGAACTTGCAGCTGAGGGCTGCTTCCCGCCTGATGAACCCGCGCCACAGTTCCTCGGCTTGGCTCCCTCGCCTTTACTTAACGCCTCTACGTATGGCGACAACTGAGTGCCCGGCGTCTCCGTGCGCATCTGCCTGTCTAAGGCTGTGGCGGCCTGGGGTTGGGGTTGAGGTATGGTGTGGGTGGCCTCGGGTTGGGGTGTGGATGGAGGTTGGGGTTGAGGTATGGTGTGGGTGGCCTCGGGTTGGGGTGTGGATGGAGGTTGGGGTTGAGGTATGGTGTGGGTGGCCTCGGGTTGGGGTGTGGATTGAGGTTGGGGTTGAGGTATGGTGTGGGTGACCTCAGGCTGGGGTGTGGATTGAGGTTGGGGTGGGTATGGGGTGGCCTGGGGCTGGAATGGGTATGGGTATGGGTATGGGGTGGCCTGGGGTTGGAATGGGTATGGGGTGGCCTGGGGTTGGAATGGGTATGGGTATGGGGTGGCCTGGGGTTGGAATGGGTATGGAGTGGCCTGGGGTTGGGGGAAGGGTTGGTATGGGAACTGAGGATGGGGTAGGTATGGGAGGTGGGGTTGGGGTTGTTGTAGTGACGGATGAGGTGTACCTAGGTGTTGTGGGTGCTGTGGTATTGGTGTTATGTTGGGTAGTTCCTGCTGTTGGTGTGGTTGTTCATGTTCCCGTTGAACGGGTTGCTGTTCTCTACCGAGCGAAGTGGGACGTCCTGCCATACTAACTGAGGCCCCCTGTCTACCCTGCTGGCATGGCGTCGATGTTATTTGTGGGGGAACCCAAGACGGCTCTCCCCACTCATGGGACGACTCCTCGCAAGACTCCCCACTCATGTCAATAATAGTATCTTTCCAGGGATGGAAAGATACCCTCGACTGCCCAGTCCCATGCAGAACCCGTGAACTCGTCGCTTCAGTCCCACTGGCCCTACCTGTGGTGCCAGTTGAGCTACCTGAGCGATCCCCAGTGGTGTCGGAAGAGGTTCTATCCTCTACACTCCCATTCCCACTGGTCCCTACTGACTGGTCATTATCTGGGTTAAACATTTTCTGTGATTCCTGGTGTGCCACGTCTCTTCTAAACTACCCGTTAGTACACCCTCGACCCGGACTCACTACAACCGTGATCTTACACAAATAAAAAAAAAATCACAACTCTATTCTAAGAGAAAACTACTAAATTCCCAAAGTAGGAAATACAACGATTTATCGAGAGAATCGCTGAAGTGAATCCAATGAATGAGTGTCTGCCCCGCACTCGTGTCTGACCGTGAAATATCCCGCAGTTCTATTGCTGAAACCTAAGTCCTTTACGTTAAAAAAATTAAAGAATCTAATTTATATAAAACAATTTAAATGATAACGCAACTAACGCGCAGCACTCGTGATGGATTAATAAAGAATATTTACTGTACTTGAATACTAAACGCGCTTGAAGTGAGCAGCGTGGCCACTGATGACTGATGGAGCGGGACCAGCTGCGCTGAAAAAAACTAAGTCCCGCGCTTTTTCGCTTAAACGCTGAAAAATCAAAATTTTTGTTCTGAAGGAAAAATAACTAGTTTTACGTTAATAAACCGCTCTAGCGATTAATATAGACACCCAGGACCTATAAATGCTTACTAAAAATTGAATTTTTATCAAAAACTGCGTTTTTACTCAATTGCTGGACTCTGCCAATTTTCCTGACTCCGAGGGAAAAAAATTTCTATCACCCCAAATATCACAAAACTCCTTTAATTCACAAAAATTTGGGTTTCTCGTTCCCAGATATAAATACGTTATTATTTACTGCTGACGTTGTATGCAGAACAATACTGACTCTTCGGGCGGTTTCAACACTCACTAATTCGAATTTTCGTCAAAATCCGAGATTTTCACCTCCAATGGACTCTGACAAAATTACAACACGATTTTCTCGAAAAATAACTAAATTCGGCAAAAATGTAATTATCACTGTTTTTAATGCTTACGGACAGAATTACGTCCCTTGCGCGCACTAGAGAGTAATACTGACCCCAGAATATACACGAAACATGAAAATTAGAATTTCCGCCAAAAAGTCAGATTCTAGCCCAAGCTGGACTTAGAAAAATTTTCCACCTACGTTTCTACTGAAAACAGAGTTCTAAGTCTACAAACACAATTTTACCGTCTTACTGGTAAAAACTAGAAAATATCACACGCATCGACTGGAGAAGCCTAATGACGCCCAGAACATACACGTGACCCACGAATACAAATTAATTACAGTTAACGACTTTCCGACGTTGACTTAGCCGAAAACTTATCCCAAAATACTTAGAAATATTCCACGGACAAATAACATTTACACGCAACTTATTATCCCTTAAACCTTCACTTATCTATCGTGACCGACATATAGCCCTAAGTCCAGAGGATTAACAACGCCTCTGACTTAGACTAATAGAACAGGGAATAACAAAACTTAACGTACGCACTTAGCCCAATATGCAAGAAAACGCTAAACACTTGGGAAAAATTTTAACCGGGGATTGAATTTAGGGGAAAAAATTAATCTAGAACAACGCAAATAAACTGAAATTACTTTATAAATTTAAGTATACTTAATTCAAAAAATGCACTCGACTTAAACTTATAATTGTTCCTACCGGCTCGCCGTACCACACCTAGCCTAGAGGCCACACCATCTAGGTTCCAACAGAGCGACACGCAGCTTTCAGCAACAATTATGACTAGGGACGACTCAACCTCCACTAAGTGTGCGATCACTTAGTTGTTGAATCGCTGCTAGGTAGTTTACTAGTCCGTCCCTCGGAGGCCGCAACGCCCTTCACGGATTACGTTTTTCCTTAGCGTTTTGGGTCGTCTAATAACGCCCTCGGACTATCTACTGGCGTCCCACAGATATATCCGCCCCCGACAGCCCTCAAGGAACTGCTGTTGAGAGTATGGTGGCTCCCAACACCTCTGAATTAATTGCAATGGGTCGAGTATGGTACCCAGTCCAATCAACTCGGAGCGGTCTCCTTTTCAATAAATCTATTTTAACAGCCTAATCTTACTACCTAAACCTTAATCATATCAGCCCGCATGACCCAAGATTCGCCAATCCCCACTCAAACGCACTTGTGGGGCGCACTGCTAATCCTGGACCGCGGCTGTCTCCTTAGCATCCGCGCACGTGTTCGAACGGCTAGACGCGTGAGCCTTTCAACAATTTCAAACAAAATTGTTGAAACCACCGCTGTGCACCATTGTAACACGGGTTCGGTTCCTCTCTCTTTACTTCCTTCTTTCTACTCCCTCTACCCGTATTCTTACTTATTATTTCTAAACCAAGGGACCCCAAAACTTTTAACAAAGCCAACTCCACGCCACGTGGTCCTAAGACGATTGACCGACTTAGGATTCTACACCCAGTATGACGTGACCTAAGCTCTGCACAAAACCCTAGAGTCACCTCTGCTGCCACCACCAGACCAGTAATACAAGAGCAATGATCGAGGTCTGGATCGATCACGCTAATTAATCAACCTAGGGGCTTGATCCCCACTATAAACGATGACCTTGAGTGTGGAATAAATTACACGGTAATGATAATTCCGATTCGATGTTAGAATCGGCGCACAATGCAACTCTGCCTCGTGTGGACCACGTGACCAGGACAAGTATACACATAAAACACATGGAAACAATAAAATGCAAATTAATAACAAATTTAATTTATTAAAAGAAAACTAAAACAAAATCTAAATATGTTCACTCCCTATTACTTTAACACTCCCTACTTGACCTGAGTGGCAAATGAGAAGACTATTTCTATAATTAACAATAGCAACTATACCTTGGGCGACCAGCTAGATGTCTTGGCTGGTCTAGGGGAGAGGTAAGATGGTGGACCTCTCCTAGCTGCTTCCGTGACCACACTGATCTCTCTCTTGTCTGGACTACCCCAGACAGAACATTGTATCCTTCCGCATCGCTTACCCAGTTACTTTAGCAAGGTTAAGTTATAACAATTAAACTCTGTTGTACTTAATTGATCCAGACTGGTTGAATTATTTTACTGAATTAAATTACAAACATCTAACGGCAGAGCTGTTCCCGATCACAAAAATGGTTATTAAAACTTTGAGAAATAGTAGACCTGTCAACCCCTGATGACCTATGACCGCCGGTCACTCCGCTTTAAAAGTTAGATCTGATTCGTGACGTCACTGATGGTGACTTAAACTCAATAATTAGAATACTCTTGATATTGTATCCAGTACTATTATACAATACAATTTTAATAAAAATGAATAAAGGCTAATTTTCTCTAAATTACTGAATACTATAGGATGATTCATTATACGCAGATATGAACAAAGCGTCGGTTATTTCCACCGCGAATTCCCCTGGGGGTCAGGTCACCATGCGGCTCAGCTTCCCATTCTCTTTTGTCGATAAACCACTCTGGATAATTCTTACAACAGCCTAGTTTGTTACACTGGGACGAGTCTCGTTGCAAACCTCTGAACCTTTTCCAGTTTCATTATATGCTTCTTCAGATGGGGACTCCATGATGAGGCGGCATACTCTAAGACTGGCCTTACGTAGGCAGTGTAAAGCGCCCTAAATGCCTCCTTACTTGTGTGTGTGTGTGTGTGTGTGTGTGTGTGTGTGTGTGTGTGTGTGTGTGTGTGTGTGTGTGTGTGCGTGTGTGTGTACTCACCTAGTTGTACTCACCTAGTTGTGTCTGCAGGATCGAGCATTGACTCTTGGATCCCGCCTTTCGAGCATCGGTTGTTTACAGCAATGACTCCTGTCCCATTTCCCTATCACACCTGGTTTTAAAATTATGAATAGTATTTGCTTCCACAACCTGTTTCTGAAGTATATTCCATTTCCCCACTACTCTCACGCTAAAAGAAAACTTCCTAACATCTCTGTGACTCATCTGAGTTTCAAGCTTCCATCCATGTCCTCTCGTTCTGTAACTATTCCGTGTGAACATTTCGTCTATGTCCACTCTGTCAATTCCTCTGAGTATCTTATACGTTCCTATCATGTCCCCCCTCTCCCTTCTTCTTTCTAGTGTCGTAAGGCACAGTTCCCTCAGGCGCTCTTCATACCCCATCCCTCGTAGCTCTGGGACGAGTCTCGTTGCAAACCTCTGAACCTTTTCCAGTTTCATTATATGCTTCTTCAGATGGGGACTCCGTGATGAGGCGGCATACTCTAAGACTGGCCTTACGTAGGCAGTGTAAAGTGCCCTAAATGCCTCCTTACTTGTGTGTGTGTGTGTGTGTGTGTGTGTGTGTGTGTGTGTGTGTGTACTCACCTAGTTGTACTCACCTAGTTGTGTCTGCAGGATCGAGCATTGACTCTTGGATCCCGCCTTTCGAGCATCGGTTGTTTACAGCAATGACTCCTGTCCCATTTCCCCATCACACCTGGTTTTAAAATTATGAATAGTATTTGCTTCCACAACCTGTTTCTGAAGTACATTCCATTTCCCCACTACTCTCACGCTAAAAGAAAACTTCCTAACATCTCTGTGACTCATCTGAGTTTCAAGCTTCCATCCATGTCCTCTCGTTCTGTTACTATTCCGTGTAAACATTTCGTCTATGTCCACTCTGTCAATTCCTCTGAGTATCTTATACGTTCCTATCATGTCCCCCCTCTCCCTTCTTCTTTCTAGTGTCGTAAGGCACAGTTCCCTCAGGCGCTCTTCATACCCCATCCCTCGTAGCTCTGGGACGAGTCTCGTTGCAAACCTCTGAACCTTTTCCAGTTTCATTATATGCTTCTTCAGATGGGGACTCCATGATGAGGCGGCATACTCTAAGACTGGCCTTACGTAGGCAGTGTAAAGCGCCCTAAATGCCTCCTTACTTGTGTGTGTGTGTGTGTGTGTGTGTGTGTGTGTGTGTGTGTGTGTGTGTGTGTGTGTGTGTGTGTGTGTGTGTGTGTGTGTGTGTGTGTGTGTGTGTGTGTGTGTACTCACCTAGTTGTACTCACCTAGTTGTGTCTGCAGGATCGAGCATTGACTCTTGGATCCCGCCTTTCGAGCATCGGTTGTTTACAGCAATGACTCCTGTCCCATTTCCCTATCATACCTGGTTTTAAAATTATGAATAGTATTTGCTTCCACAACCTGTTCCTGAAGTGCATTCCATTTCCCCACTACTCTCACGCTAAAAGAAAACTTCCTAACATCTCTGTGACTCATCTGAGTTTCAAGCTTCCATCCATGTCCTCTCGTTCTGTTTCTATTCCGTGTGAACATTTCGTCTATGTCCACTCTGTCAATTCCTCTGAGTATCTTATACGTTCCTATCATGTCCCCCCTCTCCCTTCTTCTTTCTAGTGTCGTAAGGCACAGTTCCCTCAGGCGCTCTTCATACCCCATCCCTCGTAGCTCTGGGACGAGTCTCGTTGCAAACCTCTGAACCTTTTCCAGTTTCATTATATGCTTCTTCAGATGGGGACTCCATGATGAGGCGGCATACTCTAAGACTGGCCTTACGTAGGCAGTGTAAAGCGCCCTAAATGCCTCCTTACTTGTGTGTGTGTGTGTGTGTGTGTGTGTGTGTGTGTGTGTGTGTGTGTGTGTGTGTGTGTGTGTACTCACCTAGTTGTACTCACCTAGTTGTGTCTGCAGGATCGAGCATTGACTCTTGGATCCCGCCTTTCGAGCATCGGTTGTTTACAGCAATGACTCCTGTCCCATTTCCCTATCACACCTGGTTTTAAAATTATGAATAGTATTTGCTTCCACAACCTGTTTCTGAAGTATATTCCATTTCCCCACTACTCTCACGCTAAAAGAAAACTTCCTAACATCTCTGTGACTCATCTGAGTTTCAAGCTTCCATCCATGTCCTCTCGTTCTGTTACTATTCCGTGTGAACATTTCGTCTATGTCCACTCTGTCAATTCCTCTGAGTATCTTATACGTTCCTATCATGTCCCCCCTCTCCCTTCTTCTTTCTAGTGTCGTAAGGCACAGTTCCCTCAGGCGCTCTTCATACCCCATCCCTCGTAGCTCTGGGACGAGTCTCGTTGCAAACCTCTGAACCTTTTCCAGTTTCATTATATGCTTCTTCAGATGGGGACTCCATGATGAGGCGGCATACTCTAAGACTGGCCTTACGTAGGCAGTGTAAAGCGCCCTAAATGCCTCCTTACTTGTGTGTGTGTGTGTGTGTGTGTGTGTGTGTGTGTGTGTGTGTGTGTGTGTGTGTGTACTCACCTAGTTGTACTCACCTAGTTGTGTCTGCAGGATGGAGCATTGACTCTTGGATCCCGTCTTTCGAGCATCGGTTGTTTACAGCAATGACTCCTGTCCCATTCCCCTATCATACCTGGTTTTAAAATTATGAATAGTATTTGCTTCCACAACCTGTCCCTGAAGTGCATTCCATTTCCCGACTACTCTCACGCTAAAAGAAAACTTCCTAACATCTCTGTTACTCATCTGAGTTTCAAGCTTCCATCCATGTCCTCTCGTTCTGTAACTATTCCGTGTGAACATTTCGTCTATGTCCACTCTGTCAATTCCTCTGAGTATCTTATACGTTCCTATCATGTCCCCCCTCTCCCTTCTTCTTTCTAGTGTCGTAAGGCACAGTTCCCTCAGGCGCTCTTCATACCCCATCCCTCGTAGCTCTGGGACGAGTCTCGTTGCAAACCTCTGAACCTTTTCCAGTTTCATTATATGCTTCTTCAGATGGGGACTCCGTGATGAGGCGGCATACTCTAAGACTGGCCTTACGTAGGCAGTGTAAAGTGCCCTAAATGCCTCCTTACTTGTGTGTGTGTGTGTGTGTGTGTGTGTGTGTGTGTGTGTGTGTGTGTGTGTGTGTGTGTGTGTGTGTGTGTGTGTGTGTGTGTGTGTGTGTGTGTGTGTGTGTGTGTGTGTGTGTGTGTGTGTGTGTGTGTGTGTGTGTGTGTGTGTGTGTGTGTGTGTGTGTGTGTGTGTGTGTGTGTGTGTGTGTGTGTACTCACCTAGTTGTACTCACCTAGTTGTGTCTGCAGGATCGAGCATTGACTCTTGGATCCCGCCTTTCGAGCATCGGTTGTTTACAGCAATGACTCCTGTCCCATTTCCCTATCATACCTGGTTTTAATATTATGAATAGTATTTGCTTCCACAACCTGTTCCTGAAGTGCATTATATTTCCCCACTACTCTCACGCTAAAAGAAAACTTCCTAACATCTCTGTGACTCATCTGAGTTTCAAGCTTCCATCCATGTCCTCTCGTTCTGTTACTATTCCGTGTGAACATTTCGTCTATGTCCACTCTGTCAATTCCTCTGAGTATCTTATACGTTCCTATCATGTCCCCCCTCTCCCTTCATCTTTCTAGTGTCGTAAGGCACAGTTCCCTCAGGCGCTCTTCATACCCCATCCCTCGTAGCTCTGGGACGAGTCTCGTTGCAAACCTCTGAACCTTTTCCAGTTTCCTTATATGCTTCTTCAGATGGGGACTCCATGATGAGGCGGCATACTCTAAGACTGGCCTTACGTAGGCAGTGTAAAGCGCCCTAAATGCCTCCTTACTTGTGTGTGTGTGTGTGTGTGTGTGTGTGTGTGTGTGTGTGTGTGTGTGTGTGTGTACTCACCTAGTTGTACTCACCTAGTTGTGTCTGCAGGATGGAGCATTGACTCTTGGATCCCGTCTTTCGAGCATCGGTTGTTTACAGCAATGACTCCTGTCCCATTCCCCTATCATACCTGGTTTTAAAATTATGAATAGTATTTGCTTCCACAACCTGTTCCTGAAGTGCATTCCATTTCCCCACTACTCTCACGCTAAAAGAAAACTTCCTAACATCTCTGTGACTCATCTGAGTTTCAAGCTTCCATCCATGTCCTCTCGTTCTGTTTCTATTCCGTGTGAACATTTCGTCTATGTCCACTCTGTCAATTCCTATGAGTATCTTATACGTTCCTATCATGTCCCCCCTCTCCCTTCTTCTTTCTAGTGTCGTAAGGCACAGTTCCCTCAGGCGCTCTTCATACCCCATCCCTCGTAGCTCTGGTGTAACACGGGTTCGGTTCCTCTCTCTTTACTTCCTTCTTTCTACTCCCTCTACCCGTATTCTTACTTATTATTTCTAAACCAAGGGACCCCAAAACTTTTAACAAAGCCAACTCCACGCCACGTGGTCCTAAGACGATTGACCGACTTAGGATTCTACACCCAGTATGACGTGACCTAAGCTCTGCACAAAACCCTAGAGTCACCTCTGCTGCCACCACCAGACCAGTAATACAAGAGCAATGATCGAGGTCTGGATCGATCACGCTAATTAATCAACCTAGGGGCTTGATCCCCACTATAAACGATGACCTTGAGTGTGGAATAAATTACACGGTAATGATAATTCCGATTCGATGTTAGAATCGGCGCACAATGCAACTCTGCCTCGTGTGGACCACGTGACCAGGACAAGTATACACATAAAACACATGGAAACAATAAAATGCAAATTAATAACAAATTTAATTTATTAAAAGAAAACTAAAACAAAATCTAAATATGTTCACTCCCTATTACTTTAACACTCCCTACTTGACCTGAGTGGCAAATGAGAAGACTATTTCTATAATTAACAATAGCAACTATACCTTGGGCGACCAGCTAGATGTCTTGGCTGGTCTAGGGGAGAGGTAAGATGGTGGACCTCTCCTAGCTGCTTCCGTGACCACACTGATCTCTCTCTTGTCTGGACTACCCCAGACAGAACATTGTATCCTTCCGCATCGCTTACCCAGTTACTTTAGCAAGGTTAAGTTATAACAATTAAACTCTGTTGTACTTAATTGATCCAGACTGGTTGAATTATTTTACTGAATTAAATTACAAACATCTAACGGCAGAGCTGTTCCCGATCACAAAAATGGTTATTAAAACTTTGAGAAATAGTAGACCTGTCAACCCCTGATGACCTATGACCGCCGGTCACTCCGCTTTAAAAGTTAGATCTGATTCGTGACGTCACTGATGGTGACTTAAACTCAATAATTAGAATACTCTTGATATTGTATCCAGTACTATTATACAATACAATTTTAATAAAAATGAATAAAGGCTAATTTTCTCTAAATTACTGAATACTATAGGATGATTCATTATACGCAGATATGAACAAAGCGTCGGTTATTTCCACCGCGAATTCCCCTGGGGGTCAGGTCACCATGCGGCTCAGCTTCCCATTCTCTTTTGTCGATAAACCACTCTGGATAATTCTTACAACAGCCTAGTTTGTTACACTGGGACGAGTCTCGTTGCAAACCTCTGAACCTTTTCCAGTTTCATTATATGCTTCTTCAGATGGGGACTCCATGATGAGGCGGCATACTCTAAGACTGGCCTTACGTAGGCAGTGTAAAGCGCCCTAAATGCCTCCTTACTTGTGTGTGTGTGTGTGTGTGTGTGTGTGTGTGTGTGTGTGTGTGTGTGTGTGTGTGTGTGTGTGTGTGTGTGTGTGTGTGTGTGTGTGTGTGTGTGTGTGCGTGTGTGTGTACTCACCTAGTTGTACTCACCTAGTTGTGTCTGCAGGATCGAGCATTGACTCTTGGATCCCGCCTTTCGAGCATCGGTTGTTTACAGCAATGACTCCTGTCCCATTTCCCTATCACACCTGGTTTTAAAATTATGAATAGTATTTGCTTCCACAACCTGTTTCTGAAGTATATTCCATTTCCCCACTACTCTCACGCTAAAAGAAAACTTCCTAACATCTCTGTGACTCATCTGAGTTTCAAGCTTCCATCCATGTCCTCTCGTTCTGTTACTATTCCGTGTGAATATTTCGTCTATGTCCACTCTGTCAATTCCTCTGAGTATCTTATACGTTCCTATCATGTCCCCCCTCTCCCTTCTTCTTTCTAGTGTCGTAAGGCACAGTTCCCTCAGGCGCTCTTCATACCCCATCCCTCGTAGCTCTGGGACGAGTCTCGTTGCAAACCTCTGAACCTTTTCCAGTTTCATTATATGCTTCTTCAGATGGGGACTCCATGATGAGGCGGCATACTCTAAGACTGGCCTTACGTAGGCAGTGTAAAGCGCCCTAAATGCCTCCTTACTTGTGTGTGTGTGTGTGTGTGTGTGTGTGTGTGTGTGTGTGTGTGTGTGTGTGTGTGTGTGTGTGTGTGTGTGTGTGTGTGTGTGTGTGTGTGTGTGTGTACTCACCTAGTTGTACTCACCTAGTTGTGTCTGCAGGATGGAGCATTGACTCTTGGATCCCGCCTTTCGAGCATCGGTTGTTTACAGCAATGACTCCTGTCCCATTCCCCTATCATACCTGGTTTTAAAATTATGAATAGTATTTGCTTCCACAACCTGTCCCTGAAGTGCATTCCATTTCCCCACTACTCTCACGCTAAAAGAAAACTTCCTAACATCTCTGTGACTCATCTGAGTTTCAAGCTTCCATCCATGTCCTCTCGTTCTGTAACTATTCCGTGTGAACATTTCGTCTATGTCCACTCTGTCAATTCCTCTGAGTATCTTATACGTTCCTATCATGTCCCCCCTCTCCCTTCTTCTTTCTAGTGTCGTAAGGCACAGTTCCCTCAGGCGCTCTTCATACCCCATCCCTCGTAGCTCTGGGACGAGTCTCGTTGCAAACCTCTGAACCTTTTCCAGTTTCATTATATGCTTCTTCAGATGGGGACTCCGTGATGAGGCGGCATACTCTAAGACTGGCCTTACGTAGGCAGTGTAAAGTGCCCTAAATGCCTCCTTACTTGTGTGTGTGTGTGTGTGTGTGTGTGTGTGTGTGTGTGTGTGTGTACTCACCTAGTTGTACTCACCTAGTTGTGTCTGCAGGATCGAGCATTGACTCTTGGATCCCGCCTTTCGAGCATCGGTTGTTTACAGCAATGACTCCTGTCCCATTTCCCCATCACACCTGGTTTTAAAATTATGAATAGTATTTGCTTCCACAACCTGTTTCTGAAGTACATTCCATTTCCCCACTACTCTCACGCTAAAAGAAAACTTCCTAACATCTCTGTGACTCATCTGAGTTTCAAGCTTCCATCCATGTCCTCTCGTTCTGTTACTATTCCGTGTAAACATTTCGTCTATGTCCACTCTGTCAATTCCTCTGAGTATCTTATACGTTCCTATCATGTCCCCCCTCTCCCTTCTTCTTTCTAGTGTCGTAAGGCACAGTTCCCTCAGGCGCTCTTCATACCCCATCCCTCGTAGCTCTGGGACGAGTCTCGTTGCAAACCTCTGAACCTTTTCCAGTTTCATTATATGCTTCTTCAGATGGGGACTCCATGATGAGGCGGCATACTCTAAGACTGGCCTTACGTAGGCAGTGTAAAGCGCCCTAAATGCCTCCTTACTTGTGTGTGTGTGTGTGTGTGTGTGTGAGTGTGTGTGTGTGTGTGTGTGTGTGTGTGTGTGTGTGTGTGTGTGTGTGTGTGTGTGTGTGTGTGTACTCACCTAGTTGTACTCACCTAGTTGTGTCTGCAGGATCGAGCATTGACTCTTGGATCCCGCCTTTCGAGCATCGGTTGTTTACAGCAATGACTCCTGTCCCATTTCCCTATCATACCTGGTTTTAAAATTATGAATAGTATTTGCTTCCACAACCTGTTCCTGAAGTGCATTCCATTTCCCCACTACTCTCACGCTAAAAGAAAACTTCCTAACATCTCTGTGACTCATCTGAGTTTCAAGCTTCCATCCATGTCCTCTCGTTCTGTTTCTATTCCGTGTGAACATTTCGTCTATGTCCACTCTGTCAATTCCTCTGAGTATCTTATACGTTCCTATCATGTCCCCCCTCTCCCTTCTTCTTTCTAGTGTCGTAAGGCACAGTTCCCTCAGGCGCTCTTCATACCCCATCACTCGTAGCTCTGGGACGAGTCTCGTTGCAAACCTCTGAACCTTTTCCAGTTTCATTATATGCTTCTTCAGATGGGGACTCCATGATGAGGCGGCATACTCTAAGACTGGCCTTACGTAGGCAGTGTAAAGCGCCCTAAATGCCTCCTTACTTGTGTGTGTGTGTGTGTGTGTGTGTGTGTGTGTGTGTGTGTGTGTGTGTGTGTGTGTGTGTGTGTACTCACCTAGTTGTACTCACCTAGTTGTGTCTGCAGGATCGAGCATTGACTCTTGGATCCCGCCTTTCGAGCATCGGTTGTTTACAGCAATGACTCCTGTCCCATTTCCCTATCACACCTGGTTTTAAAATTATGAATAGTATTTGCTTCCACAACCTGTTTCTGAAGTATATTCCATTTCCCCACTACTCTCACGCTAAAAGAAAACTTCCTAACATCTCTGTGACTCATCTGAGTTTCAAGCTTCCATCCATGTCCTCTCGTTCTGTTACTATTCCGTGTGAACATTTCGTCTATGTCCACTCTGTCAATTCCTCTGAGTATCTTATACGTTCCTATCATGTCCCCCCTCTCCCTTCTTCTTTCTAGTGTCGTAAGGCACAGTTCCCTCAGGCGCTCTTCATACCCCATCCCTCGTAGCTCTGGGACGAGTCTCGTTGCAAACCTCTGAACCTTTTCCAGTTTCATTATATGCTTCTTCAGATGGGGACTCCATGATGAGGCGGCATACTCTAAGACTGGCCTTACGTAGGCAGTGTAAAGCGCCCTAAATGCCTCCTTACTTGTGTGTGTGTGTGTGTGTGTGTGTGTGTGTGTGTGTGTGTGTGTGTGTGTGTGTGTACTCACCTAGTTGTACTCACCTAGTTGTGTCTGCAGGATGGAGCATTGACTCTTGGATCCCGTCTTTCGAGCATCGGTTGTTTACAGCAATGACTCCTGTCCCATTCCCCTATCATACCTGGTTTTAAAATTATGAATAGTATTTGCTTCCACAACCAGTCCCTGAAGTGCATTCCATTTCCCGACTACTCTCACGCTAAAAGAAAACTTCCTAACATCTCTGTGACTCATCTGAGTTTCAAGCTTCCATCCATGTCCTCTCGTTCTGTAACTATTCCGTGTGAACATTTCGTCTATGTCCACTCTGTCAATTCCTCTGAGTATCTTATACGTTCCTATCATGTCCCCCCTCTCCCTTCTTCTTTCTAGTGTCGTAAGGCACAGTTCCCTCAGGCGCTCTTCATACCCCATCCCTCGTAGCTCTGGGACGAGTCTCGTTGCAAACCTCTGAACCTTTTCCAGTTTCATTATATGCTTCTTCAGATGGGGACTCCGTGATGAGGCGGCATACTCTAAGACTGGCCTTACGTAGGCAGTGTAAAGTGCCCTAAATGCCTCCTTACTTGTGTGTGTGTGTGTGTGTGTGTGTGTGTGTGTGTGTGTGTGTGTGTGTGTGTGTGTGTGTGTGTGTGTGTGTGTGTGTGTGTGTGTGTGTGTGTGTGTGTGTGTGTGTGTGTGTGTGTGTGTGTGTGTGTGTGTGTGTGTGTGTGTACTCACCTAGTTGTACTCACCTAGTTGTGTCTGCAGGATCGAGCATTGACTCTTGGATCCCGCCTTTCGAGCATCGGTTGTTTACAGCAATGACTCCTGTCCCATTTCCCTATCATACCTGGTTTTAATATTATGAATAGTATTTGCTTCCACAACCTGTTCCTGAAGTGCATTATATTTCCCCACTACTCTCACGCTAAAAGAAAACTTCCTAACATCTCTGTGACTCATCTGAGTTTCAAGCTTCCATCCATGTCCTCTCGTTCTGTTACTATTCCGTGTGAACATTTCGTCTATGTCCACTCTGTCAATTCCTCTGAGTATCTTATACGTTCCTATCATGTCCCCCTTCTCCCTTCTTCTTTGTAGTGTCGTAAGGCACAGTTCCCTCAGGCGCTCTTCATACTCCATCCCTCGTAGCTCTGGGACGAGTCTCGTTGCAAACCTCTGAACCTTTTCCAGTTTCATTATATGCTTCTTCAGATGGGGACTCCATGATGAGGCGGCATACTCTAAGACTGGCCTTACGTAGGCAGTGTAAAGCGCCCTAAATGCCTCCTTACTTGTGTGTGTGTGTGTGTGTGTGTGTGTGTGTGTGTGTGTGTGTGTGTGTGTATGTGTGTGTGTGTGTGTGTGTGTGTGTGTGTGTGTGTGTGTGTGTGTGTGTGTGTGTGTTTACTCACCTAGTTGTACTCACCTAGTTGTGT
>NW_027189385.1:117500-162500 GCF_040958095.1 Procambarus clarkii
ATGAATAGTATTTGCTTCCACAACCTGTTCCTGAAGTGCATTCCATTTCCCCACTACTCTCACGCTAAAAGAAAACTTCCTAACATCTCTGTGACTCATCTGAGTTTCAAGCTTCCATCCATGTCCTCTCGTTCTGTTACTATTCCGTGTGAACATTTCGTCTATGTCCACTCTGTCAATTCCTCTGAGTATCTTATACGTTCCTATCATGTCCCCCCTCTCCCTTCTTCTTTCTAGTGTCGTAAGGCACAGTTCCCTCAGGCGCTCTTCATACCCCATCCCTCGTAGCTCTGGGACGAGTCTCGTTGCAAACCTCTGAACCTTTTCCAGTTTCATTATATGCTTCTTCAGATGGGGACTCCATGATGAGGCGGCATACTCTAAGACTGGCCTTATGTAGGCAGTGTAAAGCGCCCTAAATGCCTCCTTACTTGTGTGTGTGTGTGTGTGTGTGTGTGTGTGTGTGTGTGTGTGTGTGTGTGTGTGTGTGTGTGTGTGTGTACTCACCTAGTTGTACTTACCTAGTTGTGTCTGCAGGATCGAGCATTGACTCTTGGATCCCGCCTTTCGAGCATCGGTTGTTTACAGCAATGACTCCTGTCCCATTTCCCTATCATACCTGGTTTTAAAATTATGAATAGTATTTGCTTCCACAACCTGTTCCTGAAGTGCATTCCATTTCCCCACTACTCTCACGCTAAAAGAAAACTTCCTAACATCTCTGTGACTCATCTGAGTTTCAAGCTTCCATCCATGTCCTCTCGTTCTGTTACTATTCCGTGTGAACATTTCGTCTATGTCCACTCTGTCAATTCCTCTGAGTATCTTATACGTTCCTATCATGTCCCCACTCTCCCTTCTTCTTTCTAGTGTCGTAAGGCACAGTTCCCTCAGGCGCTCTTCATACCCCATCCCTCGTAGCTCTGGGACGAGTCTCGTTGCAAACCTCTGAACCTTTTCCAGTTTCATTATATGCTTCTTCAGATTGGGACTCAATGATGACGCGGCATACTCTAAGACTGGCCTTACGTAGGCAGTGTAAAGCGCCCTAAATGCCTCCTTACTTGTGTGTGTGTGTGTGTGTATGTGTGTGTGTGTGTGTGTGTGTGTGTGTGTGTGTGTGTGTGTGTGTGTGTGTGTGTGTGTGTGTGTGTGTGTGTGTGTGTGTGTGTGTACTCACCTAGTTGTACTCACCTAGTTGTGTCTGCAGGATCGAGCATTGACTCTTGGATCCCGCCTTTCGAGCATCGGTTGTTTACAGCAATGACTCCTGTCCCATTTCCCTATCATACCTGGTTTTAAAATTATGAATAGTATTTGCTTCCACAACCTGTTCCTGAAGTGCATTCCATTTCCCCACTACTCTCACGCTAAAAGAAAACTTCCTAACATCTCTGTGACTCATCTGAATTTCTAGCTTCCATCCATGTCCTCTCGTTCTGTTACTATTCCGTGTGAACATTTCGTCTATGTCCACTCTGTCAATTCCTCTGAGTATCTTATAAGTTCCTATCATGTCCCCCCTCTCCCTTCTTCTTTCTAGTGTCGTAAGGCACAGTTCCCTCAGGCGCTCTTCATACCCCATCCCTCGTAGCTCTGGGACGAGTCTCGTAGCAAACCTCTGAACCTTTTCCAGTTTCATTATATGCTTCTTCAGATGGGGACTCCATGATGAGGCAGCATACTCTAAGACTGGCCTTACGTAGGCAGTGTAAAGCGCCCTAAATGCCTCCTTACTTGTGTGTGTGTGTGTGTGTGTGTGTGTGTGTGTGTGTGTGTGTGTGTGTGTGTGTGTGTGTGTGTGTGTGTGTGTGTGTGTGTGTGTGTGTGTGTGTGTGTGTGTGTGTGTGTGTGTGTGTGTATGTGTGTGTGTGTGTGTGTGTGTGTGTGTGTGTGTGTGTGTGTGTGTGTGTGTGTGTGTGTGTGTGTGTGTGTGTGTGTGTGTGTGTGTGTGTGTGTGTGTGTGTGTGTGTGTGTGTGTGTGTGTGTGTGTGTGTACTCACCTAGTTGTACTCACCTAGTTGTGTCTGCAGGATCGAGCATTGACTCTTGGATCCCGCCTTTCGAGCATCGGTTGTTTACAGCAATGACTCCTGTCCCATTTCCCAATCATACCTGGTTTTAAAATTATGAATAGTATTTGCTTCCACAACCTGTTCCTGAAGTGCATTCCATTTCCCCACTACTCTCACGCTAAAAGAAAACTTCCTAACATCTCTGTGACTCATCTGAGTTTCAAGCTTCCATCCATGTTCTCTCGTTCTGTTACTATTCCGTGTGAACATTTCGTCTATGTCCACTCTGTCAATTCCTCTGAGTATCTTATACGTTCCTATCATGTCCCCCCTCTCCCTTCTTCTTTCTAGTGTCGTAAGGCAGAGTTCCCTCAGGCGCTCTTCATACCCCATCCCTCGTAGCTCTGGGACGAGTCCCGTTGCAAACCTCTGAACCTTTTCCAGTTTCATTATATGCTTCTTCAGATAGGGACTCCATGATGAGGCGGCATACTCTAAGACTGGCCTTACGTAGGCAGTGTAAAGCGCCCTAAATGCCTCCTTACTTGTGTGTGTGTGTGTGTGTGTGTGTGTGTGTGTGTGTGTGTGTGTGTGTACTCACCTAGTTGTACTCACCTAGTTGTGTCTGCAGGATCGAGCATTGACTCTTGGATCCCGCCTTTCGAGCATCGGTTGTTTACAGCAATGACTCCAGTCCCATTTCCCTATCATACCTGGTTTTAAAATTATGAATAGTATTTGCTTCCACAACCTGTTCCTGAAGTGCATTCCATTTCCCCACTACTCTCACGCTAAAAGAAAACTTCCTAACATCTCTGTGACTCATCTGAGTTTCAAGCTTCCATCCATGTCCTCTCGTTCTGTTACTATTCCGTGTGAACATTTCGTCTATGTCCACTCTGTCAATTCCTCTGAGTATCTTATACGTTCCTATCATGTCCCCCCTCTCCCTTCTTCTTTCTAGTGTCGTAAGGCACAGTTCCCTCAGGCGCTCTTCATACCCCATCCCTCGTAGCTCTGGGACGAGTCTCGTTGCAAACCTCTGAACCTTTTCCAGTTTCATTATATGCTTCTTCAGATGGGGACTCCATGATGAGGCGGCATACTCTAAGACTGGCCTTATGTAGGCAGTGTAAAGCGCCCTAAATGCCTCCTTACTTGTGTGTGTGTGTGTGTGTGTGTGTGTGTGTGTGTGTGTGTGTGTGTGTGTGTGTGTGTACTCACCTAGTTGTACTCACCTAGTTGTGTCTGCAGGATCGAGCATTGACTCTTGGATCCCGCCTTTCGAGCATCGGTTGTTTACAGCAATGACTCCTGTCCCATTTCCCTATCATACCTGGTTTTAAAATTATGAATAGTATTTGCTTCCACAACCTGTTCCTGAAGTGCATTCCATTTCCCCACTACTCTCACGCTAAAAGAAAACTTCCTAACATCTCTGTGACTCATCTGAATTTCTAGCTTCCATCCATGTCCTCTCGTTCTGTTACTATTCCGTGTGAACATTTCGTCTATGTCCACTCTGTCAATTCCTCTGAGTATCTTATAAGTTCCTATCATGTCCCCCCTCTCCCTTCTTCTTTCTAGTGTCGTAAGGCACAGTTCCCTCAGGCGCTCTTCATACCCCATCCCTCGTAGCTCTGGGACGAGTCTCGTTGCAAACCTCTGAACCTTTTCCAGTTTCATTATATGCTTCTTCAGATGGGGACTCCATGATGAGGCAGCATACTCTAAGACTGGCCTTACGTAGGCAGTGTAAAGCGCCCTAAATGCCTCCTTACTTGTGTGTGTGTGTGTGTGTGTGTGTGTGTGTGTGTGTGTGTGTGTGTGTGTGTGTGTGTGTGTGTGTGTGTGTGTGTGTGTGTGTGTGTGTGTGTGTGTGTGTGTGTGTGTATGTGTGTGTGTGTGTGTGTGTGTGTGTGTGTGTGTGTGTGTGTGTGTGTGTGTGTGTGTGTGTGTGTGTGTGTGTGTGTGTGTGTGTGTGTGTGTGTGTGTGTGTGTGTGTGTGTGTGTGTGTGTGTGTGTGTGTGTGTGTGTGTGTGTGTGTACTCGCCTAGTTGTACTCACCTAGTTGTGTCTGCAGGATCGAACATTGACTCTTGGATCCCGCCTTTCGAGCATCGGTTGTTTACAGCAATGACTCCTGTCCCATTTCCCAATCATACCTGGTTTTAAAATTATGAATAGTATTTGCTTCCACAACCTGTTCCTGAAGTGCATTCCATTTCCCCACTACTCTCACGCTAAAAGAAAACTTCCTAACATCTCTGTGACTCATCTGAGTTTCAAGCTTCCATCCATGTTCTCTCGTTCTGTTACTATTCCGTGTGAACATTTCGTCTATGTCCACTCTGTCAATTCCTCTGAGTATCTTATACGTTCCTATCATGTCCCCCCTCTCCCTTCTTCTTTCTAGTGTCGTAAGGCAGAGTTCCCTCAGGCGCTCTTCATACCCCATCCCTCGTAGCTCTGGGACGAGTCCCGTTGCAAACCTCTGAACCTTTTCCAGTTTCATTATATGCTTCTTCAGATAGGGACTCCATGATGAGGCGGCATACTCTAAGACTGGCCTTACGTAGGCAGTGTAAAGCGCCCTAAATGCCTCCTTACTTGTGTGTGTGTGTGTGTGTGTGTGTGTGTGTGTGTGTGTGTGTGTGTGTACTCACCTAGTTGTACTCACCTAGTTGTGTCTGCAGGATCGAGCATTGACTCTTGGATCCCGCCTTTCGAGCATCGGTTGTTTACAGCAATGACTCCTGTCCCATTTCCCTATCATACCTGGTTTTAAAATTATGAATAGTATTTGCTTCCACAACCTGTTCCTGAAGTGCATTCCATTTCCCCACTACTCTCACGCTAAAAGAAAACTTCCTAACATCTCTGTGACTCATCTGAGTTTCAAGCTTCCATCCATGTCCTCTCGTTCTGTTACTATTCCGTTTGAACATTTCGTCTATGTCCACTCTGTCAATTCCTCTGAGTATCTTATACGTTCCTATCATGTCCCCCCTCTCCCTTCTTCTTTCTAGTGTCGTAAGGCACAGTTCCCTCAGGCGCTCTTCATACCCCATCCCTCGTAGCTCTGGGACGAGTCTCGTTGCAAACCTCTGAACCTTTTCCAGTTTCATTATATGCTTCTTCAGATGGGGACTCCATGATGAGGCGGCATACTCTAAGACTGGCCTTATGTAGGCAGTGTAAAGCGCCCTAAATGCCTCCTTACTTGTGTGTGTGTGTGTGTGTGTGTGTGTGTGTGTGTACTCACCTAGTTGTACTTACCTAGTTGTGTCTGCAGGATCGAGCATTGACTCTTGGATCCCGCCTTTCGAGCATCGGTTGTTTACAGCAATGACTCCTGTCCCATTTCCCTATCATACCTGGTTTTAAAATTATGAATAGTATTTGCTTCCACAACCTGTTCCTGAAGTGCATTCCATTTCCCCACTACTCTCACGCTAAAAGAAAACTTCCTAACATCTCTGTGACTCATCTGAGTTTCAAGCTTCCATCCATGTCCTCTCGTTCTGTTACTATTCCGTGTGAACATTTCGTCTATGTCCACTCTGTCAATTCCTCTGAGTATCTTATACGTTCCTATCATGTCCCCCCTCTCCCTTCTTCTTTCTAGTGTCGTAAGGCACAGTTCCCTCAGGCGCTCTTCATACCCCATCCCTCGTAGCTCTGGGACGAGTCTCGTTGCAAACCTCTGAACCTTTTCCAGTTTCATTATATGCTCTTCAGATGGGGACTCCATGATGAGGCGGCATACTCTAAGACTGGCCTTACGTAGGCAGTGTAAAGCGCCCTAAATGCCTCCTTACTTGTGTGTGTGTGTGTGTGTGTGTGTGTGTGTGTGTGTGTGTGTGTGTGTGTGTGTGTGTGTGTGTGTGTGTGTGTGTGTGTGTGTGTGTGTGTGTGTGTACTCGCCTAGTTGTACTCACCTAGTTGTGTCTGCAGGATCGAGCATTGACTCTTGGATCCCGCCTTTCGAGCATCGGTTGTTTACAGCAATGACTCCTGTCCCATTTCCCAATCATACCTGGTTTTAAAATTATGAATAGTATTTGCTTCCACAACCTGTTCCTGAAGTGCATTCCATTTCCCCACTACTCTCACGCTAAAAGAAAACTTCCTAACATCTCTGTGACTCATCTGAGTTTCAAGCTTCCATCCATGTTCTCTCGTTCTGTTACTATTCCGTGTGAACATTTCGTCTATGTCCACTCTGTCAATTCCTCTGAGTATCTTATACGTTCCTATCATGTCCCCCCTCTCCCTTCTTCTTTCTAGTGTCGTAAGGCAGAGTTCCCTCAGGCGCTCTTCATACCCCATCCCTCGTAGCTCTGGGACGAGTCCCGTTGCAAACCTCTGAACCTTTTCCAGTTTCATTATATGCTTCTTCAGATAGGGACTCCATGATGAGGCGGCATACTCTAAGACTGGCCTTACGTAGGCAGTGTAAAGCGCCCTAAATGCCTCCTTACTTGTGTGTGTGTGTGTGTGTGTGTGTGTGTGTGTGTACTCACCTAGTTGTACCCACCTAGTTGTGTCTGCAGGATCGAGCATTGACTCTTGGATCCCGCCTTTCGAGCATCGGTTGTTTACAGCAATGACTCCAGTCCCATTTCCCTATCATACCTGGTTTTAAAATTATGAATAGTATTTGCTTCCACAACCTGTTCCTGAAGTGCATTCCATTTCCCCACTACTCTCACGCTAAAAGAAAACTTCCTAACATCTCTGTGACTCATCTGAGTTTCAAGCTTCCATCCATGTCCTCTCGTTCTGTTACTATTCCGTGTGAACATTTCGTCTATGTCCACTCTGTCAATTCCTCTGAGTATCTTATACGTTCCTATCATGTCCCCCCTCTCCCTTCTTCTTTCTAGTGTCGTAAGGCACAGTTCCCTCAGGCGCTCTTCATACCCCATCCCTCGTAGCTCTGGGACGAGTCTCGTTGCAAACCTCTGAACCTTTTCCAGTTTCATTATATGCTTCTTCAGATGGGGACTCCATGATGAGGCGGCATACTCTAAGACTGGCCTTATGTAGGCAGTGTAAAGCGCCCTAAATGCCTCCTTACTTGTGTGTGTGTGTGTGTGTGTGTGTGTGTGTGTGTGTGTGTGTGTGTGTGTGTGTGTGTGTGTGTGTGTGTGTACTCACCTAGTTGTACTTACCTAGTTGTGTCTGCAGGATCGAGCATTGACTCTTGGATCCCGCCTTTCGAGCATCGGTTGTTTACAGCAATGACTCCTGTCCCATTTCCCTATCATACCTGGTTTTAAAATTATGAATAGTATTTGCTTCCACAACCTGTTCCTGAAGTGCATTCCATTTCCCCACTACTCTCACGCTAAAAGAAAACTTCCTAACATCTCTGTGACTCATCTGAGTTTCAAGCTTCCATCCATGTCCTCTCGTTCTGTTACTATTCCGTGTGAACATTTCGTCTATGTCCACTCTGTCAATTCCTCTGAGTATCTTATACGTTCCTATCATGTCCCCACTCTCCCTTCTTCTTTCTAGTGTCGTAAGGCACAGTTCCCTCAGGCGCTCTTCATACCCCATCCCTCGTAGCTCTGGGACGAGTCTCGTTGCAAACCTCTGAACCTTTTCCAGTTTCATTATATGCTTCTTCAGATTGGGACTCAATGATGACGCGGCATACTCTAAGACTGGCCTTACGTAGGCAGTGTAAAGCGCCCTAAATGCCTCCTTACTTGTGTGTGTGTGTGTGTGTGTATGTGTGTGTGTGTGTGTGTGTGTGTGTGTGTGTGTGTGTGTGTGTGTGTGTGTGTGTGTGTGTGTGTGTGTGTGTGTGTGTGTGTGTGTACTCACCTAGTTGTACTCACCTAGTTGTGTCTGCAGGATCGAGCATTGACTCTTGGATCCCGCCTTTCGAGCATCGGTTGTTTACAGCAATGACTCCTGTCCCATTTCCCTATCATACCTGGTTTTAAAATTATGAATAGTATTTGCTTCCACAACCTGTTCCTGAAGTGCATTCCATTTCCCCACTACTCTCACGCTAAAAGAAAACTTCCTAACATCTCTGTGACTCATCTGAATTTCTAGCTTCCATCCATGTCCTCTCGTTCTGTTACTATTCCGTGTGAACATTTCGTCTATGTCCACTCTGTCAATTCCTCTGAGTATCTTATAAGTTCCTATCATGTCCCCCCTCTCCCTTCTTCTTTCTAGTGTCGTAAGGCACAGTTCCCTCAGGCGCTCTTCATACCCCATCCCTCGTAGCTCTGGGACGAGTCTCGTTGCAAACCTCTGAACCTTTTCCAGTTTCATTATATGCTTCTTCAGATGGGGACTCCATGATGAGGCAGCATACTCTAAGACTGGCCTTACGTAGGCAGTGTAAAGCGCCCTAAATGCCTCCTTACTTGTGTGTGTGTGTGTGTGTGTGTGTGTGTGTGTGTGTGTGTGTGTGTGTGTGTGTGTGTGTGTGTGTGTGTGTGTGTGTGTGTGTGTGTGTGTGTGTGTGTGTGTGTGTGTGTGTGTGTGTATGTGTGTGTGTGTGTGTGTGTGTGTGTGTGTGTGTGTGTGTGTGTGTGTGTGTGTGTGTGTGTGTGTGTGTGTGTGTGTGTGTGTGTGTGTGTGTGTGTGTGTGTGTGTGTGTGTGTGTGTGTGTGTGTGTGTGTGTGTGTGTGTGTGTGTGTGTGTGTGTGTGTGTACTCGCCTAGTTGTACTCACCTAGTTGTGTCTGCAGGATCGAGCATTGACTCTTGGATCCCGCCTTTCGAGCATCGGTTGTTTACAGCAATGACTCCTGTCCCATTTCCCAATCATACCTGGTTTTAAAATTATGAATAGTATTTGCTTCCACAACCTGTTCCTGAAGTGCATTCCATTTCCCCACTACTCTCACGCTAAAAGAAAACTTCCTAACATCTCTGTGACTCATCTGAGTTTCAAGCTTCCATCCATGTTCTCTCGTTCTGTTACTATTCCGTGTGAACATTTCGTCTATGTCCACTCTGTCAATTCCTCTGAGTATCTTATACGTTCCTATCATGTCCCCCCTCTCCCTTCTTCTTTCTAGTGTCGTAAGGCAGAGTTCCCTCAGGCGCTCTTCATACCCCATCCCTCGTAGCTCTGGGACGAGTCCCGTTGCAAACCTCTGAACCTTTTCCAGTTTCATTATATGCTTCTTCAGATAGGGACTCCATGATGAGGCGGCATACTCTAAGACTGGCCTTACGTAGGCAGTGTAAAGCGCCCTAAATGCCTCCTTACTTGTGTGTGTGTGTGTGTGTGTGTGTGTGTGTGTGTGTGTGTGTGTACTCACCTAGTTGTACTCACCTAGTTGTGTCTGCAGGATCGAGCATTGACTCTTGGATCCCGCCTTTCGAGCATCGGTTGTTTACAGCAATGACTCCAGTCCCATTTCCCTATCATACCTGGTTTTAAAATTATGAATAGTATTTGCTTCCACAACCTGTTCCTGAAGTGCATTCCATTTCCCCACTACTCTCACGCTAAAAGAAAACTTCCTAACATCTCTGTGACTCATCTGAGTTTCAAGCTTCCATCCATGTCCTCTCGTTCTGTTACTATTCCGTGTGAACATTTCGTCTATGTCCACTCTGTCAATTCCTCTGAGTATCTTATACGTTCCTATCATGTCCCCCCTCTCCCTTCTTCTTTCTAGTGTCGTAAGGCACAGTTCCCTCAGGCGCTCTTCATACCCCATCCCTCGTAGCTCTGGGACGAGTCTCGTTGCAAACCTCTGAACCTTTTCCAGTTTCATTATATGCTTCTTCAGATGGGGACTCCATGATGAGGCGGCATACTCTAAGACTGGCCTTATGTAGGCAGTGTAAAGCGCCCTAAATGCCTCCTTACTTGTGTGTGTGTGTGTGTGTGTGTGTGTGTGTGTGTGTGTGTGTGTGTGTGTGTGTGTACTCACCTAGTTGTACTCACCTAGTTGTGTCTGCAGGATCGAGCATTGACTCTTGGATCCCGCCTTTCGAGCATCGGTTGTTTACAGCAATGACTCCTGTCCCATTTCCCTATCATACCTGGTTTTAAAATTATGAATAGTATTTGCTTCCACAACCTGTTCCTGAAGTGCATTCCATTTCCCCACTACTCTCACGCTAAAAGAAAACTTCCTAACATCTCTGTGACTCATCTGAATTTCTAGCTTCCATCCATGTCCTCTCGTTCTGTTACTATTCCGTGTGAACATTTCGTCTATGTCCACTCTGTCAATTCCTCTGAGTATCTTATAAGTTCCTATCATGTCCCCCCTCTCCCTTCTTCTTTCTAGTGTCGTAAGGCACAGTTCCCTCAGGCGCTCTTCATACCCCATCCCTCGTAGCTCTGGGACGAGTCTCGTTGCAAACCTCTGAACCTTTTCCAGTTTCATTATATGCTTCTTCAGATGGGGACTCCATGATGAGGCAGCATAC
Source organism: Procambarus clarkii (assembly GCF_040958095.1). Lineage (NCBI taxonomy): Eukaryota > Metazoa > Arthropoda > Malacostraca > Decapoda > Cambaridae > Procambarus > Procambarus clarkii. The sequence continues at coordinate 127,942 of NW_027189385.1, forward strand.
TCTAAGACTGGCCTTACGTAGGCAGTGTAAAGCGCCCTAAATGCCTCCTTACTTGTGTGTGTGTGTGTGTGTGTGTGTGTGTGTGTGTGTGTGTGTGTGTGTGTGTGTGTGTGTGTGTGTGTGTGTGTGTGTGTGTGTGTGTGTGTGTGTGTGTGTGTGTGTGTATGTGTGTGTGTGTGTGTGTGTGTGTGTGTGTGTGTGTGTGTGTGTGTGTGTGTGTGTGTGTGTGTGTGTGTGTGTGTGTGTGTGTGTGTGTGTGTGTGTGTGTGTGTGTGTGTGTGTGTGTGTGTGTGTGTGTACTCGCCTAGTTGTACTCACCTAGTTGTGTCTGCAGGATCGAACATTGACTCTTGGATCCCGCCTTTCGAGCATCGGTTGTTTACAGCAATGACTCCTGTCCCATTTCCCAATCATACCTGGTTTTAAAATTATGAATAGTATTTGCTTCCACAACCTGTTCCTGAAGTGCATTCCATTTCCCCACTACTCTCACGCTAAAAGAAAACTTCCTAACATCTCTGTGACTCATCTGAGTTTCAAGCTTCCATCCATGTTCTCTCGTTCTGTTACTATTCCGTGTGAACATTTCGTCTATGTCCACTCTGTCAATTCCTCTGAGTATCTTATACGTTCCTATCATGTCCCCCCTCTCCCTTCTTCTTTCTAGTGTCGTAAGGCAGAGTTCCCTCAGGCGCTCTTCATACCCCATCCCTCGTAGCTCTGGGACGAGTCCCGTTGCAAACCTCTGAACCTTTTCCAGTTTCATTATATGCTTCTTCAGATAGGGACTCCATGATGAGGCGGCATACTCTAAGACTGGCCTTACGTAGGCAGTGTAAAGCGCCCTAAATGCCTCCTTACTTGTGTGTGTGTGTGTGTGTGTGTGTGTGTGTGTGTGTGTGTGTGTGTGTGTACTCACCTAGTTGTACTCACCTAGTTGTGTCTGCAGGATCGAGCATTGACTCTTGGATCCCGCCTTTCGAGCATCGGTTGTTTACAGCAATGACTCCTGTCCCATTTCCCTATCATACCTGGTTTTAAAATTATGAATAGTATTTGCTTCCACAACCTGTTCCTGAAGTGCATTCCATTTCCCCACTACTCTCACGCTAAAAGAAAACTTCCTAACATCTCTGTGACTCATCTGAGTTTCAAGCTTCCATCCATGTCCTCTCGTTCTGTTACTATTCCGTTTGAACATTTCGTCTATGTCCACTCTGTCAATTCCTCTGAGTATCTTATACGTTCCTATCATGTCCCCCCTCTCCCTTCTTCTTTCTAGTGTCGTAAGGCACAGTTCCCTCAGGCGCTCTTCATACCCCATCCCTCGTAGCTCTGGGACGAGTCTCGTTGCAAACCTCTGAACCTTTTCCAGTTTCATTATATGCTTCTTCAGATGGGGACTCCATGATGAGGCGGCATACTCTAAGACTGGCCTTATGTAGGCAGTGTAAAGCGCCCTAAATGCCTCCTTACTTGTGTGTGTGTGTGTGTGTGTGTGTGTGTGTGTGTGTACTCACCTAGTTGTACTTACCTAGTTGTGTCTGCAGGATCGAGCATTGACTCTTGGATCCCGCCTTTCGAGCATCGGTTGTTTACAGCAATGACTCCTGTCCCATTTCCCTATCATACCTGGTTTTAAAATTATGAATAGTATTTGCTTCCACAACCTGTTCCTGAAGTGCATTCCATTTCCCCACTACTCTCACGCTAAAAGAAAACTTCCTAACATCTCTGTGACTCATCTGAGTTTCAAGCTTCCATCCATGTCCTCTCGTTCTGTTACTATTCCGTGTGAACATTTCGTCTATGTCCACTCTGTCAATTCCTCTGAGTATCTATACGTTCCTATCATGTCCCCACTCTCCCTTCTTCTTTCTAGTGTCGTAAGGCACAGTTCCCTCAGGCGCTCTTCATACCCCATCCCTCGTAGCTCTGGGACGAGTCTCGTTTCAAACCTCTGAACCTTTTCCAGTTTCATTATATGCTTCTTCAGATGGGGACTCAATGATGACGCGGCATACTCTAAGACTGGCCTTACGTAGGCAGTGTAAAGCGCCCTAAATGCCTCCTTACTTGTGTGTGTGTGTGTGTGTGTGTGTGTGTGTGTGTGTGTGTGTGTGTGTGTGTGTGTGTGTGTGTGTGTGTGTGTGTGTGTGTGTGTGTGTGTGTGTGTGTGTGTGTACTCACCTAGTTGTACTCACCTAGTTGTGTCTGCAGGATCGAGCATTGACTCTTGGATCCCGCCTTTCGAGCATCAGTTGTTTACAGCAATGACTCCTGTCCCATTTCCCTATCATACCTGGTTTTAAAATTATGAATAGTATTTGCTTCCACAACCTGTTCCTGAAGTGCATTCCATTTCCCCACTACTCTCACGCTAAAAGAAAATTTCCTAACATCTCTGTGACTCATCTGAGTTTCAAGCTTCCATCCATGTCCTCTCGTTCTGTTACTATTCCGTGTGAACATTTCGTCTATGTCCACTCTGTCAATTCCTCTGAGTATCTTATACGTTCCTATCATGTCCCCCCTCTCCCTTCTTCTTTCTAGTGTCGTAAGGCACAGTTCCCTCAGGCGCTCTTCATACCCCATCCCTCGTAGCTCTGGGACGAGTCTCGTTGCAAACCTCTGAACCTTTTCCAGTTTCATTATATGCTTCTTCAGATGGGGACTCCATGATGAGGCGGCATACTCTAAGACTGGCCTTACGTAGGCAGTGTAAAGCGCCCTAAATGCCTCCTTACTTGTGTGTGTGTGTGTGTGTGTGTGTGTGTGTGTGTGTGTGTGTGTGTGTGTGTGTGTGTGTGTGTGTGTGTGTGTGTGTGTGTGTGTGTGTGTGTACTCACCTAGTTGTACTCACCTAGTTGTGTCTGCAGGATCGAGCATTGACTCTTGGATCCCGCCTTTCGAGCATCGGTTGTTTACAGCAATGACTCCTGTCCCATTTCCCTATCATACCTGGTTTTAAAATTATGAATAGTATTTGCTTCCACAACCTGTTCCTGAAGTGCATTCCATTTCCCCACTACTCTCACGCTAAAAGAAAACTTCCTAACATCTCTGTGACTCATCTGAGTTTCAAGCTTCCATCCATGTCCTCTCGTTCTGTTACTATTCCGTGTGAACATTTCGTCTATGTCCACTCTGTCAATTCCTCTGAGTATCTTATACGTTCCTATCATGTCCCCCCTCTCCCTTCTTCTTTCTAGTGTCGTAAGGCACAGTTCCCTCAGGTGCTCTTCATACCCCATCCCTCGTAGCTCTGGGACGAGTCTCGTTGCAAACCTTTGAACCTTTTCCAGTTTCATTATATGCTTCTTCAGATGGGGACTCCATGATGAGGCGGCATACTCTAAGACTGGCCTTACGTAGGCAGTGTAAAGCGCCCTAAATGCCTCCTTACTTGTGTGTGTGTGTGTGTGTGTGTGTGTGTGTGTGTGTGTGTGTGTGTGTGTGTGTGTGTGTGTGTGTGTGTGTGTATGTGTGTGTGTACTCACCTAGTTGTACTCACCTAGTTGTGTCTGCAGGATCGAGCATTGACTCTTGGATCCCGCCATTCGAGCATCGGTTGTTTACAGCAATGACTCCTGTCCCATTTCCCTATCATACCTGGTTTTAAAATTATGAATAGTATTTGCTTCCACAACCTGTTCCTGAAGTGCATTCCATTTCCCCACTACTCTCACGCTAAAAGAAAACTTCCTAACATCTCTGTGACTCATCTGAGTTTCAAGCTTCCATCCATGTCCTCTCGTTCTGTTACTATTCCGTGTGAACATTTCGTCTATGTCCACTCTGTCAATTCCTCTGAGTAACTTATACGTTCCTATCATGTCCCCCCTCTCCCTTCTTCTTTCTAGTGTCGTAAGGCACAGTTCCCTCAGGCGCTCTTCATACCTCATCCCTCGTAGCTCTGGGACGAGTCTCGTTGCAAACCTCTGAACCTTTTCCAGTTTCATTATATGCTTCTTCAGATGGGGACTCCATGATGAGGCGGCATACTCTAAGACTGGCCTTACGTAGGCAGTGTAAAGCGCACTAAATGCCTCCTTACTTGTGTGTGTGTGTGTGTGTGTGTGTGTGTGTGTGTGTGTGTGTGTGTGTGTGTATGTGTGTGTGTGTGTGTGTGTTTGTGTGTGTGTGTGTGTGTGTGTGTGTGTGTGTGTGTGTGTGTACTCACCTAGTTGTACTCACCTAGTTGTGTCTGCAGGATCGAGCATTGACTCTTGGATCCCGCCTTTCGAGCATCGGTTGTTTACAGCAATGACTCCTGTCCCATTTCCCTATCATACCTGGTTTTAAAATTATGAATAGTATTTGCTTCCACAACCTGTTCCTGAAGTGCATTCCATTTCCCCACTACTCTCACGCTAAAAGAAAACTTCCTAACATCTCTGTGACTCATCTGAGTTTCAAGCTTCCATCCATGTCCTATCGTTCTGTTACTATTCCGTGTGAACATTTCGTCTATGTTCACTCTGTCAATTCCTCTGAGTATCTTATACGTTCCTATCATGTCCCCCCTCTCCCTTCATCTTTCTAGTGTCGTAAGGCACAGTTCCCTCAGGCGCTCTTCATACCCCATCCCTCGTAGCTCTGGGACGAGTCTCGTTGCAAACCTCTGAACCTTTTCCAGTTTCATTATATGCTTCTTCAGATGGGGACTCCATGATGAGGCGGCATACTCTAAGACTGGCCTTACGTAGGCAGTGTAAAGCGCCCTAAATGCCTCCTTACTTGTGTGTGTGTGTGTGTGTGTGTGTGTGTGTGTGTGTGTGTGTGTGTGTGTGTGTGTGTGTGTGTGTGTGTGTGTACTCACCTAGTTGTACTCACCTAGTTGTTTCTGCAGGATCGAGCATTGACTCTTGGATCCCGCCTTTCGAGCATCGGTTGTTTACAGCAATGACTCCTGTCCCATTTCCCTATCATACCTGGTTTTAAAATTATGAATAGTATTTGCTTCCACAACCTGTTCCTGAAGTGCATTCCATTTCCCCACTACTCTCACGCTAAAAGAAAACTTCCTAACATCTCTGTGACTCATCTGAGTTTCAAGCTTCCATCCATGTCCTCTCGTTCTGTTACTATTCCCTGTGAACATTTCGTCTATGTCCACTCTGTCAATTCCTCTGAGTATCTTATACATTCCTATCATGTCCCCCCTCTCCCTTCTTCTTTCTAGTGTCGTAAGGCACAGTTCCCTCAGGCGCTCTTCATACCCCATCCCTCGTAGCTCTGGGACGAGTCTCGTTGCAAACCTCTGAACCTTTTCCAGTTTCATTATATGCTTCTTCAGATGGGGACTCCATGATGAGGCGGCATACTCTAAGACTGGCCTTACGTAGGCAGTGTAAAGCGCCCTAAATGCCTCCTTACTTGTGTGTGTGTGTGTGTGTGTGAGTGTGTGTGTGTGTGTGTGTGTGTGTGTGTGTGTGTGTGTGTGTGTGTGTGTGTGTGTGTGTGTGTGTGTGTGTGTGTGTGTGTGTGTGTGTGTGTGTGTATGTATGTGTGTGTGTGTGTGTGTGTACTCACCTAGTTGTACTCACCTAGTTGTGTCTGCAGGATCGAGCATTGACTCTTGGATCCCGCCTTTCGAGCATCGGTTGTTTACAGCAATGACTCCTGTCCCATTTCCCTATCATACCTGGTTTTAAAATTATGAATAGTATTTGCATCCACAACCTTTTTCTGAAGTGCATTCCATTTCCCCACTACTCTCACGCTAAAAGAAAACTTCCTAACATCTCTGTGACTCATCTGAGTTTCAAGCTTCCATCCATGTCCTATCGTTCTGTTACTATTCCGTGTGAACATTTCGTCTATGTCCACTCTGTCAATTCCTCTGAGTATCTTATACGTTCCTATCATGTCCCCCCTCTCCCTTCTTCTTTCTAGTGTCGTAAGGCACAGTTCCCTCAGGCGCTCTTCATACCCCATCCCTCGTAGCTCTGGGACGAGTCTCGTTGCAAACCTCTGAACCTTTTCCAGTTTCATTATATGCTTCTTCAGATGGGGACTCCATGATGAGGCGGCATACTCTAAGACTGGCCTTATGTAGGCAGTGTAAAGCGCCCTAAATGCCTCCTTACTTGTGTGTGTGTGTGTGTGTGTGTGTGTGTGTGTGTGTACTCACCTAGTTGTACTTACCTAGTTGTGTCTGCAGGATCGAGCATTGACTCTTGGATCCCGCCTTTCGAGCATCGGTTGTTTACAGCAATGACTCCTGTCCCATTTCCCTATCATACCTGGTTTTAAAATTATGAATAGTATTTGCTTCCACAACCTGTTCCTGAAGTGCATTCCATTTCCCCACTACTCTCACGCTAAAAGAAAACTTCCTAACATCTCTGTGACTCATCTGAGTTTCAAGCTTCCATCCATGTCCTCTCGTTCTGTTACTATTCCGTGTGAACATTTCGTCTATGTCCACTCTGTCAATTCCTCTGAGTATCTTATACGTTCCTATCATGTCCCCACTCTCCCTTCTTCTTTCTAGTGTCGTAAGGCACAGTTCCCTCAGGCGCTCTTCATACCCCATCCCTCGTAGCTCTGGGACGAGTCTCGTTTCAAACCTCTGAACCTTTTCCAGTTTCATTATATGCTTCTTCAGATGGGGACTCAATGATGACGCGGCATACTCTAAGACTGGCCTTACGTAGGCAGTGTAAAGCGCCCTAAATGCCTCCTTACTTGTGTGTGTGTGTGTGTGTGTGTGTGTGTGTGTGTGTGTGTGTGTATGTGTGTGTGTGTGTGTGTGTTTGTGTGTGTGTGTGTGTGTGTGTGTGTGTGTGTGTGTGTGTGTACTCACCTAGTTGTACTCACCTAGTTGTGTCTGCAGGATCGAGCATTGACTCTTGGATCCCGCCTTTCGAGCATCGGTTGTTTACAGCAATGACTCCTGTCCCATTTCCCTATCATACCTGGTTTTAAAATTATGAATAGTATTTGCTTCCACAACCTGTTCCTGAAGTGCATTCCATTTCCCCACTACTCTCACGCTAAAAGAAAACTTCCTAACATCTCTGTGACTCATCTGAGTTTCAAGCTTCCATCCATGTCCTATCGTTCTGTTACTATTCCGTGTGAACATTTCGTCTATGTTCACTCTGTCAATTCCTCTGAGTATCTTATACGTTCCTATCATGTCCCCCCTCTCCCTTCATCTTTCTAGTGTCGTAAGGCACAGTTCCCTCAGGCGCTCTTCATACCCCATCCCTCGTAGCTCTGGGACGAGTCTCGTTGCAAACCTCTGAACCTTTTCCAGTTTCATTATATGCTTCTTCAGATGGGGACTCCATGATGAGGCGGCATACTCTAAGACTGGCCTTACGTAGGCAGTGTAAAGCGCCCTAAATGCCTCCTTACTTGTGTGTGTGTGTGTGTGTGTGTGTGTGTGTGTGTGTGTGTGTGTGTGTGTGTGTGTGTGTGTGTGTGTGTGTGTGTACTCACCTAGTTGTACTCACCTAGTTGTTTCAGAAGGATCGAGCATTGACTCTTGGATCCCGCCTTTCGAGCATCGGTTGTTTACAGCAATGACTCCTGTCCCATTTCCCTATCATACCTGGTTTTAAAATTATGAATAGTATTTGCTTCCACAACCTGTTCCTGAAGTGCATTCCATTTCCCCACTACTCTCACGCTAAAAGAAAACTTCCTAACATCTCTGTGACTCATCTGAGTTTCAAGCTTCCATCCATGTCCTCTCGTTCTGTTACTATTCCCTGTGAACATTTCGTCTATGTCCACTCTGTCAATTCCTCTGAGTATCTTATACATTCCTATCATGTCCCCCCTCTCCCTTCTTCTTTCTAGTGTCGTAAGGCACAGTTCCCTCAGGCGCTCTTCATACCCCATCCCTCGTAGCTCTGGGACGAGTCTCGTTGCAAACCTCTGAACCTTTTCCAGTTTCATTATATGCTTCTTCAGATGGGGACTCCATGATGAGGCGGCATACTCTAAGACTGGCCTTACGTAGGCAGTGTAAAGCGCCCTAAATGCCTCCTTACTTGTGTGTGTGTGTGTGTGTGTGAGTGTGTGTGTGTGTGTGTGTGTGTGTGTGTGTGTGTGTGTGTGTGTGTGTGTGTGTGTGTGTGTGTGTGTGTGTGTGTGTGTGTGTGTGTGTGTGTGTGTGTGTGTGTATGTATGTGTGTGTGTGTGTGTGTGTACTCACCTAGTTGTACTCACCTAGTTGTGTCTGCAGGATCGAGCATTGACTCTTGGATCCCGCCTTTCGAGCATCGGTTGTTTACAGCAATGACTCCTGTCCCATTTCCCTATCATACCTGGTTTTAAAATTATGAATAGTATTTGCATCCACAACCTTTTTCTGAAGTGCATTCCATTTCCCCACTACTCTCACGCTAAAAGAAAACTTCCTAACATCTCTGTGACTCATCTGAGTTTCAAGCTTCCATCCATGTCCTATCGTTCTGTTACTATTCCGTGTGAACATTTCGTCTATGTCCACTCTGTCAATTCCTCTGAGTATCTTATACGTTCCTATCATGTCCCCCCTCTCCCTTCTTCTTTCTAGTGTCGTAAGGCACAGTTCCCTCAGGCGCTCTTCATACCCCATCCCTCGTAGCTCTGGGACGAGTCTCGTTGCAAACCTCTGAACCTTTTCCAGTTTCATTATATGCTTCTTCAGATGGGGACTCCATGATGAGGCGGCATACTCTAAGACTGGCCTTATGTAGGCAGTGTAAAGCGCCCTAAATGCCTCCTTACTTGTGTGTGTGTGTGTGTGTGTGTGTGTGTGTGTGTGTACTCACCTAGTTGTACTTACCTAGTTGTGTCTGCAGGATCGAGCATTGACTCTTGGATCCCGCCTTTCGAGCATCGGTTGTTTACAGCAATGACTCCTGTCCCATTTCCCTATCATACCTGGTTTTAAAATTATGAATAGTATTTGCTTCCACAACCTGTTCCTGAAGTGCATTCCATTTCCCCACTACTCTCACGCTAAAAGAAAACTTCCTAACATCTCTGTGACTCATCTGAGTTTCAAGCTTCCATCCATGTCCTCTCGTTCTGTTACTATTCCGTGTGAACATTTCGTCTATGTCCACTCTGTCAATTCCTCTGAGTATCTTATACGTTCCTATCATGTCCCCACTCTCCCTTCTTCTTTCTAGTGTCGTAAGGCACAGTTCCCTCAGGCGCTCTTCATACCCCATCCCTCGTAGCTCTGGGACGAGTCTCGTTTCAAACCTCTGAACCTTTTCCAGTTTCATTATATGCTTCTTCAGATGGGGACTCAATGATGACGCGGCATACTCTAAGACTGGCCTTACGTAGGCAGTGTAAAGCGCCCTAAATGCCTCCTTACTTGTGTGTGTGTGTGTGTGTGTGTGTGTGTGTGTGTGTGTGTGTGTATGTGTGTGTGTGTGTGTGTGTTTGTGTGTGTGTGTGTGTGTGTGTGTGTGTGTGTGTGTGTGTGTACTCACCTAGTTGTACTCACCTAGTTGTGTCTGCAGGATCGAGCATTGACTCTTGGATCCCGCCTTTCGAGCATCGGTTGTTTACAGCAATGACTCCTGTCCCATTTCCCTATCATACCTGGTTTTAAAATTATGAATAGTATTTGCTTCCACAACCTGTTCCTGAAGTGCATTCCATTTCCCCACTACTCTCACGCTAAAAGAAAACTTCCTAACATCTCTGTGACTCATCTGAGTTTCAAGCTTCCATCCATGTCCTATCGTTCTGTTACTATTCCGTGTGAACATTTCGTCTATGTTCACTCTGTCAATTCCTCTGAGTATCTTATACGTTCCTATCATGTCCCCCCTCTCCCTTCATCTTTCTAGTGTCGTAAGGCACAGTTCCCTCAGGCGCTCTTCATACCCCATCCCTCGTAGCTCTGGGACGAGTCTCGTTGCAAACCTCTGAACCTTTTCCAGTTTCATTATATGCTTCTTCAGATGGGGACTCCATGATGAGGCGGCATACTCTAAGACTGGCCTTACGTAGGCAGTGTAAAGCGCCCTAAATGCCTCCTTACTTGTGTGTGTGTGTGTGTGTGTGTGTGTGTGTGTGTGTGTGTGTGTGTGTGTGTGTGTGTGTGTGTGTGTGTGTACTCACCTAGTTGTACTCACCTAGTTGTTTCTGCAGGATCGAGCATTGACTCTTGGATCCCGCCTTTCGAGCATCGGTTGTTTACAGCAATGACTCCTGTCCCATTTCCCTATCATACCTGGTTTTAAAATTATGAATAGTATTTGCTTCCACAACCTGTTCCTGAAGTGCATTCCATTTCCCCACTACTCTCACGCTAAAAGAAAACTTCCTAACATCTCTGTGACTCATCTGAGTTTCAAGCTTCCATCCATGTCCTCTCGTTCTGTTACTATTCCCTGTGAACATTTCGTCTATGTCCACTCTGTCAATTCCTCTGAGTATCTTATACATTCCTATCATGTCCCCCCTCTCCCTTCTTCTTTCTAGTGTCGTAAGGCACAGTTCCCTCAGGCGCTCTTCATACCCCATCCCTCGTAGCTCTGGGACGAGTCTCGTTGCAAACCTCTGAACCTTTTCCAGTTTCATTATATGCTTCTTCAGATGGGGACTCCATGATGAGGCGGCATACTCTAAGACTGGCCTTACGTAGGCAGTGTAAAGCGCCCTAAATGCCTCCTTACTTGTGTGTGTGTGTGTGTGTGTGAGTGTGTGTGTGTGTGTGTGTGTGTGTGTGTGTGTGTGTGTGTGTGTGTGTGTGTGTGTGTGTGTGTGTGTGTGTGTGTGTGTGTGTGTGTGTGTGTGTGTGTGTGTATGTATGTGTGTGTGTGTGTGTGTGTACTCACCTAGTTGTACTCACCTAGTTGTGTCTGCAGGATCGAGCATTGACTCTTGGATCCCGCCTTTCGAGCATCGGTTGTTTACAGCAATGACTCCTGTCCCATTTCCCTATCATACCTGGTTTTAAAATTATGAATAGTATTTGCATCCACAACCTTTTTCTGAAGTGCATTCCATTTCCCCACTACTCTCACGCTAAAAGAAAACTTCCTAACATCTCTGTGACTCATCTGAGTTTCAAGCTTCCATCCATGTCCTATCGTTCTGTTACTATTCCGTGTGAACATTTCGTCTATGTCCACTCTGTCAATTCCTCTGAGTATCTTATACGTTCCTATCATGTCCCCCCTCTCCCTTCTTCTTTCTAGTGTCGTAAGGCACAGTTCCCTCAGGCGCTCTTCATACCCCATCCCTCGTAGCTCTGGGACGAGTCTCGTTGCAAACCTCTGAACCTTTTCCAGTTTCATTATATGCTTCTTCAGATGGGGACTCCATGATGAGGCGGCATACTCTAAGACTGGCCTTATGTAGGCAGTGTAAAGCGCCCTAAATGCCTCCTTACTTGTGTGTGTGTGTGTGTGTGTGTGTGTGTGTGTGTGTGTACTCACCTAGTTGTACTTACCTAGTTGTGTCTGCAGGATCGAGCATTGACTCTTGGATCCCGCCTTTCGAGCATCGGTTGTTTACAGCAATGACTCCTGTCCCATTTCCCTATCATACCTGGTTTTAAAATTATGAATAGTATTTGCTTCCACAACCTGTTCCTGAAGTGCATTCCATTTCCCCACTACTCTCACGCTAAAAGAAAACTTCCTAACATCTCTGTGACTCATCTGAGTTTCAAGCTTCCATCCATGTCCTCTCGTTCTGTTACTATTCCGTGTGAACATTTCGTCTCTGTCCACTCTGTCAATTCCTCTGAGTATCTTATACGTTCCTATCATGTCCCCACTCTCCCTTCTTCTTTCTAGTGTCGTAAGGCACAGTTCCCTCAGGCGCTCTTCATACCCCATCCCTCGTAGCTCTGGGACGAGTCTCGTTTCAAACCTCTGAACCTTTTCCAGTTTCATTATATGCTTCTTCAGATGGGGACTCAATGATGACGCGGCATACTCTAAGACTGGCCTTACGTAGGCAGTGTAAAGCGCCCTAAATGCCTCCTTACTTGTGTGTGTGTGTGTGTGTGTGTGTGTGTGTGTGTGTGTGTGTGTGTGTGTGTGTGTGTGTGTGTGTGTGTGTGTGTGTGTGTGTGTGTGTGTGTGTGTGTGTGTACTCACCTAGTTGTACTCACCTAGTTGTGTCTGCAGGATCGAGCATTGACTCTTGGATCCCGCCTTTCGAGCATCAGTTGTTTACAGCAATGACTCCTGTCCCATTTCCCTATCATACCTGGTTTTAAAATTATGAATAGTATTTGCTTCCACAACCTGTTCCTGAAGTGCATTCCATTTCCCCACTACTCTCACGCTAAAAGAAAATTTCCTAACATCTCTGTGACTCATCTGAGTTTCAAGCTTCCATCCATGTCCTCTCGTTCTGTTACTATTCCGTGTGAACATTTCGTCTATGTCCACTCTGTCAATTCCTCTGAGTATCTTATACGTTCCTATCATGTCCCCCCTCTCCCTTCTTCTTTCTAGTGTCGTAAGGCACAGTTCCCTCAGGCGCTCTTCATACCCCATCCCTCGTAGCTCTGGGACGAGTCTCGTTGCAAACCTCTGAACCTTTTCCAGTTTCATTATATGCTTCTTCAGATGGGGACTCCATGATGAGGCGGCATACTCTAAGACTGGCCTTACGTAGGCAGTGTAAAGCGCCCTAAATGCCTCCTTACTTGTGTGTGTGTGTGTGTGTGTGTGTGTGTGTGTGTGTGTGTGTGTGTGTGTGTGTGTGTGTGTGTGTGTGTGTGTGTGTGTGTGTACTCACCTAGTTGTACTCACCTAGTTGTGTCTGCAGGATCGAGCATTGACTCTTGGATCCCGCCTTTCGAGCATCGGTTGTTTACAGCAATGACTCCTGTCCCATTTCCCTATCATACCTGGTTTTAAAATTATGAATAGTATTTGCTTCCACAACCTGTTCCTGAAGTGCATTCCATTTCCCCACTACTCTCACGCTAAAAGAAAACTTCCTAACATCTCTGTGACTCATCTGAGTTTCAAGCTTCCATCCATGTCCTCTCGTTCTGTTACTATTCCGTGTGAACATTTCGTCTATGTCCACTCTGTCAATTCCTCTGAGTATCTTATACGTTCCTATCATGTCCCCCCTCTCCCTTCTTCTTTCTAGTGTCGTAAGGCACAGTTCCCTCAGGTGCTCTTCATACCCCATCCCTCGTAGCTCTGGGACGAGTCTCGTTGCAAACCTTTGAACCTTTTCCAGTTTCATTATATGCTTCTTCAGATGGGGACTCCATGATGAGGCGGCATACTCTAAGACTGGCCTTACGTAGGCAGTGTAAAGCGCCCTAAATGCCTCCTTACTTGTGTGTGTGTGTGTGTGTGTGTGTGTGTGTGTGTGTGTGTGTGTGTGTGTGTGTGTGTGTGTGTGTATGTGTGTGTGTACTCACCTAGTTGTACTCACCTAGTTGTGTCTGCAGGATCGAGCATTGACTCTTGGATCCCGCCATTCGAGCATCGGTTGTTTACAGCAATGACTCCTGTCCCATTTCCCTATCATACCTGGTTTTAAAATTATGAATAGTATTTGCTTCCACAACCTGTTCCTGAAGTGCATTCCATTTCCCCACTACTCTCACGCTAAAAGAAAACTTCCTAACATCTCTGTGACTCATCTGAGTTTCAAGCTTCCATCCATGTCCTCTCGTTCTGTTACTATTCCGTGTGAACATTTCGTCTATGTCCACTCTGTCAATTCCTCTGAGTATCTTATACGTTCCTATCATGTCCCCCCTCTCCCTTCTTCTTTCTAGTGTCGTAAGGCACAGTTCCCTCAGGCGCTCTTCATACCTCATCCCTCGTAGCTCTGGGACGAGTCTCGTTGCAAACCTCTGAACCTTTTCCAGTTTCATTATATGCTTCTTCAGATGGGGACTCCATGATGAGGCGGCATACTCTAAGACTGGCCTTACGTAGGCAGTGTAAAGCGCACTAAATGCCTCCTTACTTGTGTGTGTGTGTGTGTGTGTGTGTGTGTGTGTGTGTGTGTGTGTGTATGTGTGTGTGTGTGTGTGTGTTTGTGTGTGTGTGTGTGTGTGTGTGTGTGTGTGTGTGTGTGTGTACTCACCTAGTTGTACTCACCTAGTTGTGTCTGCAGGATCGAGCATTGACTCTTGGATCCCGCCTTTCGAGCATCGGTTGTTTACAGCAATGACTCCTGTCCCATTTCCCTATCATACCTGGTTTTAAAATTATGAATAGTATTTGCTTCCACAACCTGTTCCTGAAGTGCATTCCATTTCCCCACTACTCTCACGCTAAAAGAAAACTTCCTAACATCTCTGTGACTCATCTGAGTTTCAAGCTTCCATCCATGTCCTATCGTTCTGTTACTATTCCGTGTGAACATTTCGTCTATGTTCACTCTGTCAATTCCTCTGAGTATCTTATACGTTCCTATCATGTCCCCCCTCTCCCTTCATCTTTCTAGTGTCGTAAGGCACAGTTCCCTCAGGCGCTCTTCATACCCCATCCCTCGTAGCTCTGGGACGAGTCTCGTTGCAAACCTCTGAACCTTTTCCAGTTTCATTATATGCTTCTTCAGATGGGGACTCCATGATGAGGCGGCATACTCTAAGACTGGCCTTACGTAGGCAGTGTAAAGCGCCCTAAATGCCTCCTTACTTGTGTGTGTGTGTGTGTGTGTGTGTGTGTGTGTGTGTGTGTGTGTGTGTGTGTGTGTGTGTGTGTACTCACCTAGTTGTACTCACCTAGTTGTTTCTGCAGGATCGAGCATTGACTCTTGGATCCCGCCTTTCGAGCATCGGTTGTTTACAGCAATGACTCCTGTCCCATTTCCCTATCATACCTGGTTTTAAAATTATGAATAGTATTTGCTTCCACAACCTGTTCCTGAAGTGCATTCCATTTCCCCACTACTCTCACGCTAAAAGAAAACTTCCTAACATCTCTGTGACTCATCTGAGTTTCAAGCTTCCATCCATGTCCTCTCGTTCTGTTACTATTCCCTGTGAACATTTCGTCTATGTCCACTCTGTCAATTCCTCTGAGTATCTTATACATTCCTATCATGTCCCCCCTCTCCCTTCTTCTTTCTAGTGTCGTAAGGCACAGTTCCCTCAGGCGCTCTTCATACCCCATCCCTCGTAGCTCTGGGACGAGTCTCGTTGCAAACCTCTGAACCTTTTCCAGTTTCATTATATGCTTCTTCAGATGGGGACTCCATGATGAGGCGGCATACTCTAAGACTGGCCTTACGTAGGCAGTGTAAAGCGCCCTAAATGCCTCCTTACTTGTGTGTGTGTGTGTGTGTGTGAGTGTGTGTGTGTGTGTGTGTGTGTGTGTGTGTGTGTGTGTGTGTGTGTGTGTGTGTGTGTGTGTGTGTGTGTGTGTGTGTGTGTGTGTGTGTGTGTATGTATGTGTGTGTGTGTGTGTGTGTACTCACCTAGTTGTACTCACCTAGTTGTGTCTGCAGGATCGAGCATTGACTCTTGGATCCCGCCTTTCGAGCATCGGTTGTTTACAGCAATGACTCCTGTCCCATTTCCCTATCATACCTGGTTTTAAAATTATGAATAGTATTTGCATCCACAACCTTTTTCTGAAGTGCATTCCATTTCCCCACTACTCTCACGCTAAAAGAAAACTTCCTAACATCTCTGTGACTCATCTGAGTTTCAAGCTTCCATCCATGTCCTCTCGTTCTGTTACTATTCCGTGTGAACATTTCGTCTATGTCCACTCTGTCAATTCCTCTGAGTATCTTATACATTCCTATCATGTCCCCCCTCTCCCTTCTTCTTTCTAGTGTCGTAAGGCACAGTTCCCTCAGGCGCTCTTCATACCCCATCCCTCGTAGCTCTGGGACGAGTCTCGTTGCAAACCTCTGAACCTTTTCCAGTTTCATTATATGCTTTTTCAGATGGGGACTCCATGATGAGGCGGCATACTCTAAGACTGGCCTTACGTAGGCAGTGTAAAGCGCCCTAAATGCCTCCTTACTTGTGTGTGTGTGTGTGTGTGTGAGTGTGTGTGTGTGTGTGTGTGTGTGTGTGTGTGTGTGTGTGTGTGTGTGTGTGTGTGTGTGTGTGTGTGTGTGTGTGTGTGTGTGTGTGTGTGTGTGTACTCACCTAGTTGTACTCACCTAGTTGTGTCTGCAGGATCGAGCATTGACTCTTGGATCCCGCCTTTCGAGCATCGGTTGTTTACAGCAATGACTCCTGTCCCATTTCCCTATCACACCTGGTTTTAAAATTATGAATAGTATTTGCTTCCACAACCTGTTTCTGAAGTATATTCCATTTCCCCACTACTCTCACGCTAAAAGAAAACTTACTAACATCTCTGTGACTCATCTGAGTTTCAAGCTTCCATCCATGTCCTCTCGTTCTGTTACTATTCCGTGTGAACATTTCGTCTATGTCCACTCTGTCAATTCCTCTGAGTATCTTATACGTTCCTATCATGTCCCCCCTCTCCCTTCTTCTTTCTAGTGTCGTAAGGCACAGTTCCCTCAGGCGCTCTTCATACCCCATCCCTCGTAGCTCTGGGACGAGTCTCGTTGCAAACCTCTGAACCTTTTCCAGTTTCATTATATGCTTCTTCAGATGGGGACTCCATGATGAGGCGGCATACTCTAAGACTGGCCTTACGTAGGCAGTGTAAAGCGCCCTAAATGCCTCCTTACTTGTGTGTGTGTGTGTGTGTGTGTGTGTGTGTGTGTGTGTGTGTGTGTGTGTGTGTGTGTGTACTCACCTAGTTGTACTCACCTAGTTGTGTCTGCAGGATGGAGCATTGACTCTTGGATCCCGCCTTTCGAGCATCGGTTGTTTACAGCAATGACTCCTGTCCCATTCCCCTATCATACCTGGTTTTAAAATTATGAATAGTATTTGCTTCCACAACCTGTTCCTGAAGTGCATTCCATTTCCCCACTACTCTCTCGCTAAAAGAAAACTTCCTAACATCTCTGTGACTCATCTGAGTTTCAAGCTTCCATCCATGTCCTCTCGTTCTGTAACTATTCCGTGTGAACATTTCGTCTATGTCCACTCTGTCAATTCCTCTGAGTATCTTATACGTTCCTATCATGTCCCCCCTCTCCCTTCTTCTTTCTAGTGTCGTAAGGCACAGTTCCCTCAGGCGCTCTTCATACCCCATCCCTCGTAGCTATGGGACGAGTCTCGTTGCAAACCTCTGAACCTTTTCCAGTTTCATTATATGCTTCTTCAGATGGGGACTCCGTGATGAGGCGGCATACTCTAAGACTGGCCTTACGTAGGCAGTGTAAAGTGCCCTAAATGCCTCCTTACTTGTGTGTGTGTGTGTGTGTGTGTGTGTGTGTGTGTGTGTGTGTGTGTGTGTGTGTGTGTGTGTGTGTGTGTGTGTGTGTGTGTGTGTGTGTGTGTGTGTGTGTGTGTGTGTGTGTACTCACCTAGTTGTACTCACCTAGTTGTGTCTGCAGGATCGAGCATTGACTCTTGGATCCCGCCTTTCGAGCATCGGTTGTTTACAGCAATGACTCCTGTCCCATTTCCCTATCACACCTGGTTTTAAGGGGGCTTATCATCGCAAAAATTCGGAAAAATCGAATCTTTTTGAAAAATTTATAAAAATACTACAACGTTCTGGCAACACTTTGGTGCAAACCCGAGAATGTTATGATATAAATTAAAGTATTTATGGTACATTTCCATGCGTAATTGTGCAGAATCCGGTGCCCCGCGGCTGTGGCGCGCCAAGAGTATTGTGTCATACGTTCTAAACGTCAATTTTTTCGTAATAACGTCGGAAATAACTCTGTATATATGACAACAAATATACACTCAATGGCAACCGTCTCCTAGTGCGGGTATGTGAGACAACCAGCTACCAGTCACATGTTGTGTCCTGTTGAGAGTGGAGGGTGTTGATGCGCGCTCCATTTTTGCTCCTGGAATCTCGCTTTTGTAGCGTCTAGCGCACAATGACCTATAAACGGAAGGGTCTGAATGCAAGAGTAGCCAATTTGACACGCGGTCGCCGTCGTTGGCTGGAAAGGAGAGACGCTGTAGCACAAGGGAGGTTATTATCAAGTGAAGCCCTCCCCGCCTCAGCTGTGAGAGGCATGACATAGCAGCCACACCCCGCTTCGACCCTCCTCACACATCCTCAACCCCTCTATGTGTATGGACCGGCCACGACAGTGCCATCTACATCTGGTGTGGCAGTGCCATCTACATCTACTGCTGTGGCTGGTGTGGCAGTGCCGTCTACATCTGGTGTGGCAGTGCCATCTACATCTGGTGTGGCAGTGCCATCTACATCTGGTGTGGCAGTGCCATCTACATCTACTGCTGTGGCTGGTGTGGCAGTGCCGTCTACATCTGGTGTAAGTCATACAAGTCGAAGTCTGGTAATATGTATGTGCAGGATATATATATGTATATATATATATTTTTTTTCTATTTTTTTTTTCGTTTGTTATCAGGGGATGTGCATGGAACTTGCACACCTTGCTCAATGGATGCCTATCTGCAAGGGTGCCAATTATGAACGAAATCGGTCGATGACACACTCGACTACAGGTGGCCGAACTTTGATCTTATTTTACTCAGGTAAGTAATTTACAACTTCAAGGTGTTTCTCAGCTTTCATTTATTAATCAATTTACATGCAAATTACACCTTATATGTAGAGTTTGTGCTTCTACAAACCTATTGAAACATTTTAGTCCAAAGTCCATTTGTTGATTTTATAAAAATTTATAAACATCAAATATTGCATATTTTTGGAAGGGTAACTTTGAATAATTATGTTATTGCACTAAACACTTTTTTTGATAAAACTGCTCTATAGAATCCTTTATTATGTGCTAAATTTAATATCTGATTGTTATAGAAATATTTTTGTTGACACATGTGTTCCCTGAAATTATTTGAAAATGTTGAAAATTCGTTGAATAATACGTTTTGTATTTTTTTTCTCCTTTTCTGTTTAGGGTGTGATGCTGAAACTTGGACCAGTTGCAGCTCCTTCTATAACCATTTCATAAATAAATTTATAAACAAATTGAACAATTTTTACGAAACCCGTAATATGCCCCCTTAAAATTATGAATAGTATTTGCTTCCACAACCTGTTTCTGAAGTACATTCCATTTCCCCACTACTCTCACGCTAAAAGAAAACTTCCTAACATCTCTGTGACTCATCTGAGTTTCAAGCTTCCATCCATGTCCTCTCGTTCTGTTACTATTCCGTGTAAACATTTCGTCTATGTCCACTCTGTCAATTCCTCTGAGTATCTTATACTTTCCTATCATGTCCCCTCTCTCCCTTCTTCTTTCTAGTGTCGTAAGGCACAGTTCCCTCAGGCGCTCTTCATACCCCATCCCTCGTAGCTCTAGGACGAGTCTCGTTGCAAACCTCTGAACCTTTTCCAGTTTCATTATATGCTTCTTCAGATGGGGACTCCATGATGAGGCGGCATACTCTAAGACTGGCCTTACGTAGGCAGTGTAAAGCGCCCTAAATGCCTCCTTACTTGTGTGTGTGTGTGTGTGTGTGTGTGTGTGTGTGTGTGTGTGTGTGTGTGTGTGTGTGTGTGTGTGTGTGTGTGTGTGTGTGTGTGTGTGTGTGTGTGTACTCACCTAGTTGTACTCACCTAGTTGTGTCTGCAGGATCGAGCATTGACTCTTGGATCCCGCCTTTCGAGCATCGGTTGTTTACAGCAATGACTCCTGTCCCATTTCCCTATCATACCTGGTTTTAAAATTATGAATAGTATTTGCTTCCACAACCTGTTCCTGAAGTGCATTATATTTCCCCACTACTCTCACGCTAAAAGAAAACTTCCTAACATCTCTGTGACTCATCTGAGTTTCAAGCTTCCATCCATGTCCTCTCGTTCTGTTACTATTCCGTGTGAACATTTCGTCTATGTCCACTCTGTCAATTCCTCTGAGTATCTTATACATTCCTATCATGTCCCCCCTCTCCCTTCTTCTTTCTAGTGTCGTAAGGCACAGTTCCCTCAGGCGCTCTTCATACCCCATCCCTCGTAGCTCTGGGACGAGTCTCGTTGCAAACCTCTGAACCTTTTCCAGTTTCATTATATGCTTCTTCAGATGGGGACTCCATGATGAGGCGGCATACTCTAAGACTGGCCTTACGTAGGCAGTGTAAAGCGCCCTAAATGCCTCCTTACTTGTGTGTGTGTGTGTGTGTGTGAGTGTGTGTGTGTGTGTGTGTGTGTGTGTGTGTGTGTGTGTGTGTGTGTGTGTGTGTGTGTGTGTGTGTGTGTGTGTGTGTGTGTGTGTACTCACCTAGTTGTACTCACCTAGTTGTGTCTGCAGGATCGAGCATTGACTCTTGGATCCCGCCTTTCGAGCATTGGTTGTTTACAGCAATGACTCCTGTCCCATTCCCCTATCATACCTGGTTTTAAAATTATGAATAGTATTTGCTTCCACAACCTGTTCCTGAAGTGCATTCCATTTCCCCACTACTCTCACGCTAAAAGAAAACTTCCTAACATCTCTGTGACTCATCTGAGTTTCAAGCTTCCATCCATGTCCTCTCGTTCTGTAACTATTCCGTGTGAACATTTCGTCTATGTCCACTCTGTCAATTCCTCTGAGTATCTTATACGTTCCTATCATGTCCCCCCTCTCCCTTCTTCTTTCTAGTGTCGTAAGGCACAGTTCCCTCAGGCGCTCTTCATACCCCATCCCTCGTAGCTCTGGGACGAGTCTCGTTGCAAACCTCTGAACCTTTTCCAGTTTCATTATATGCTTCTTCAGATGGGGACTCCGTGATGAGGCGGCATACTCTAAGACTGGCCTTACGTAGGCAGTGTAAAGTGCCCTAAATGCCTCCTTACTTGTGTGTGTGTGTGTGTGTGTGTGTGTGTGTGTGTGTGTGTGTGTGTGTGTGTGTGTGTGTGTGTGTGTGTGTGTGTGTGTGTGTGTGTGTGTGTGTGTGTGTGTGTGTGTGTGTGTGTGTGTGTGTGTGTGTGTGTGTGTGTACTCACCTAGTTGTACTCACCTAGTTGTGTCTGCAGGATCGAGCATTGACTCTTGGATCCCGCCTTTCGAGCATCGGTTGTTTACAGCAATGACTCCTGTCCCATTTCCCTATCACACCTGGTTTTAAAATTATGAATAGTATTTGCTTCCACAACCTGTTTCTGAAGTACATTCCATTTCCCCACTACTCTCACGCTAAAAGAAAACTTCCTAACATCTCTGTGACTCATCTGAGTTTCAAGCTTCCATCCATGTCCTCTCGTTCTGTTACTATTCCGTGTAAACATTTCGTCTATGTCCACTCTGTCAATTCCTCTGAGTATCTTATACGTTCCTATCATGTCCCCCCTCTCCCTTCTTCTTTCTAGTGTCGTAAGGCACAGTTCCCTCAGGCGCTCTTCATACCCCATCCCTCGTAGCTCTGGGACGAGTCTCGTTGCAAACCTCTGAACCTTTTCCAGTTTCATTATATGCTTCTTCAGATGGGGACTCCATGATGAGGCGGCATACTCTAAGACTGGCCTTACGTAGGCAGTGTAAAGCGCCCTAAATGCCTCCTTACTTGTGTGTGTGTGTGTGTGTGTGAGTGTGTGTGTGTGTGTGTGTGTGTGTGTGTGTGTGTGTGTGTGTGTGTGTGTGTGTGTGTGTGTGTGTGTGTGTGTGTGTGTGTACTCACCTAGTTGTACTCACCTAGTTGTGTCTGCAGGATCGAGCATTGACTCTTGGATCCCGCCTTTCGAGCATCGGTTGTTTACAGCAATGACTCCTGTCCCATTTCCCTATCATACCTGGTTTTAAAATTATGAATAGTATTTGCTTCCACAACCTGTTCCTGAAGTGCATTCCATTTCCCCACTACTCTCACGCTAAAAGAAAACTTCCTAACATCTCTGTGACTCATCTGAGTTTCAAGCTTCCATCCATGTCCTCTCGTTCTGTTTCTATTCCGTGTGAACATTTCGTCTATGTCCACTCTGTCAATTCCTCTGAGTATCTTATACGTTCCTATCATGTCCCCCCTCTCCCTTCTTCTTTCTAGTGTCGTAAGGCACAGTTCCCTCAGGCGCTCTTCATACCCCATCCCTCGTAGCTCTGGGACGAGTCTCGTTGCAAACCTCTGAACCTTTTCCAGTTTCATTATATGCTTCTTCAGATGGGGACTCCATGATGAGGCGGCATACTCTAAGACTGGCCTTACGTAGGCAGTGTAAAGCGCCCTAAATGCCTCCTTACTTGTGTGTGTGTGTGTGTGTGTGTGTGTGTGTGTGTGTGTGTGTGTGTGTGTGTGTGTGTGTGTGTGTGTGTGTGTGTGTGTGTGTGTGTACTCACCTAGTTGTACTCACCTAGTTGTGTCTGCAGGATCGAGCATTGACTCTTGGATCCCGCCTTTCGAGCATCGGTTGTTTACAGCAATGACTCCTGTCCCATTTCCCTATCACACCTGGTTTTAAAATTATGAATAGTATTTGCTTCCACAACCTGTTTCTGAAGTATATTCCATTTCCCCACTACTCTCACGCTAAAAGAAAACTTCCTAACATCTCTGTGACTCATCTGAGTTTCAAGCTTCCATCCATGTCCTCTCGTTCTGTTACTATTCCGTGTGAACATTTCGTCTATGTCCACTCTGTCAATTCCTCTGAGTATCTTATACGTTCCTATCATGTCCCCCCTCTCCCTTCTTCTTTCTAGTGTCGTAAGGCACAGTTCCCTCAGGCGCTCTTCATACCCCATCCCTCGTAGCTCTGGGACGAGTCTCGTTGCAAACCTCTGAACCTTTTCCAGTTTCATTATATGCTTCTTCAGATGGGGACTCCATGATGAGGCGGCATACTCTAAGACTGGCCTTACGTAGGCAGTGTAAAGCGCCCTAAATGCCTCCTTACTTGTGTGTGTGTGTGTGTGTGTGTGTGTGTGTGTGTGTGTGTGTGTGTGTGTGTGTGTGTGTGTGTGTGTGTGTGTGTGTGTGTGTGTGTGTGTGTGTGTGTGTGTGTACTCACCTAGTTGTACTCACCTAGTTGTGTCTGCAGGATGGAGCATTGACTCTTGGATCCCGCCTTTCGAGCATCGGTTGTTTACAGCAATGACTCCTGTCCCATTCCCCTATCATACCTGGTTTTAAAATTATGAATAGTATTTGCTTCCACAACCTGTCCCTGAAGTGCATTCCATTTCCCCACTTCTCTCACGCTAAAAGAAAACTTCCTAACATCTCTGTGACTCATCTGAGTTTCAAGCTTCCATCCATGTCCTCTCGTTCTGTTACTATTCCGTGTAAACATTTCGTCTATGTCCACTCTGTCAATTCCTCTGAGTATCTTATACGTTCCTATCATGTCCCCCCTCTCCCTTCTTCTTTCTAGTGTCGTAAGGCACAGTTCCCTCAGGCGCTCTTCATACCCCATCCCTCGTAGCTCTGGGACGAGTCTCGTTGCAAATCTCTGAACCTTTTCCAGTTTCATTATATGCTTCTTCAGATGGGGACTCCATGATGAGGCGGCATACTCTAAGACTGGCCTTACGTAGGCAGTGTAAAGCGCCCTAAATGCCTCCTTACTTGTGTGTGTGTGTGTGTGTGTGAGTGTGTGTGTGTGTGTGTGTGTGTGTGTGTGTGTGTGTGTGTGTGTGTGTGTGTGTGTGTGTGTGTGTGTGTGTGTGTGTGTGTACTCACCTAGTTGTACTCACCTAGTTGTGTCTGCAGGATCGAGCATTGACTCTTGGATCCCGCCTTTCGAGCATCGGTTGTTTACAGCAATGACTCCTGTCCCATTTCCCTATCATACCTGGTTTTAAAATTATGAATAGTATTTGCTTCCACAACCTTTTCCTGAAGTGCATTCCATTTCCCCACTACTCTCACGCTAAAAGAAAACTTTCTAACATCTCTGTGACTCATCTGAGTTTCAAGCTTCCATCCATGTCCTCTCGTTCTGTTTCTATTCCGTGTGAACATTTCGTCTATGTCCACTCTGTCAATTCCTCTGAGTATCTTATACGTTCCTATCATGTCCCCCCTCTCCCTTCTTCTTTCTAGTGTCGTAAGGCACAGTTCCCTCAGGCGCCCTTCATACCCCATCCCTCGTAGCTCTGGGACGAGTCTCGTTGCAAACCTCTGAACCTTTTCCAGTTTCATTATATGCTTCTTCAGATGGGGACTCCATGATGAGGCGGCATACTCTAAGACTGGCCTTACGTAGGCAGTGTAAAGCGCCCTAAATGCCTCCTTACTTGTGTGTGTGTGTGTGTGTGTGTGTGTGTGTGTGTGTGTGTGTGTGTGTGTGTGTGTGTGTGTGTGTGTGTGTGTGTGTGTGTGTGTGTGTGTGTGTGTGTGTGTACTCACCTAGTTGTACTCACCTAGTTGTGTCTGC
The DNA here is from genome assembly GCF_040958095.1 of Procambarus clarkii. NCBI lineage: Eukaryota > Metazoa > Arthropoda > Malacostraca > Decapoda > Cambaridae > Procambarus > Procambarus clarkii. Next base: position 152,256 of record NW_027189385.1, read on the forward strand.
AGGATGGAGCATTGACTCTTGGATCCCGCCTTTCGAGCATCGGTTGTTTACAGCAATGCCTCCTGTCCCATTCCCCTATCATACCTGGTTTTAAAATTATGAATAGTATTTGCTTCCACAACCTGTCCCTGAAGTGCATTCCATTTCCCCACTACTCTCACGCTAAAAGAAAACTTCCTAACATCTCTGTGACTCATCTGAGTTTCAAGCTTCCATCCATGTCCTCTCGTTCTGTAACTATTCCGTGTGAACATTTCGTCTATGTCCACTCTGTCAATTCCTCTGAGTATCTTATACGTTCCTATCATGTCCCCCCTCTCCCTTCTTCTTTCTAGTGTCGTAAGGCACAGTTCCCTCAGGCGCTCTTCATACCCCATCCCTCGTAGCTCTGGGACGAGTCTCGTTGCAAACCTCTGAACCTTTTCCAGTTTCATTATATGCTTCTTCAGATGGGGACTCCGTGATGAGGCGGCATACTCTAAGACTGGCCTTACGTAGGCAGTGTAAAGTGCCCTAAATGCCTCCTTACTTGTGTGTGTGTGTGTGTGTGTGTGTGTGTGTGTGTGTGTGTGTGTGTGTGTGTGTGTGTGTGTGTACTCACCTAGTTGTACTCACCTAGTTGTGTCTGCAGGATCGAGCATTGACTCTTGGATCCCGCCTTTCGAGCATCGGTTGTTTACAGCAATGACTCCTGTCCCATTTCCCTATCACACCTGGTTTTAAAATTATGAATAGTATTTGCTTCCACAACCTGTTTCTGAAGTACATTCCATTTCCCCACTACTCTCACGCTAAAAGAAAACTTCCTAACATCTCTGTGACTCATCTGAGTTTCAAGCTTCCATCCATGTCCTCTCGTTCTGTTACTATTCCGTGTAAACATTTCGTCTATGTCCACTCTGTCAATTCCTCTGAGTATCTTATACGTTCCTATCATGTCCCCCCTCTCCCTTCTTCTTTCTAGTGTCGTAAGGCACAGTTCCCTCAGGCGCTCTTCATACCCCATCCCTCGTAGCTCTGGGACGAGTCTCGTTGCAAACCTCTGAACCTTTTCCAGTTTCAATATATGCTTCTTCAGATGGGGACTCCATGATGAGGCGGCATACTCTAAGACTGGCCTTACGTAGGCAGTGTAAAGCGCCCTAAATGCCTCCTTACTTGTGTGTTTGTGTGTGTGTGTGTGTGTGTGTGTGTGTGTGTGTGTGTGTGTGTGTGTGTGTGTGTACTCACCTAGTTGTACTCACCTAGTTGTGTCTGCAGGATCGAGCATTGACTCTTGGATCCCGCCTTTCGAGCATCGGTTGTTTACAGCAATGACTCCTGTCCCATTTCCCTATCATACCTGGTTTTAAAATTATGAATAGTATTTGCTTCCACAACCTGTTCCTGAAGTGCATTCCATTTCCCCACTACTCTCACGCTAAAAGAAAACTTCCTAACATCTCTGTGACTCATCTGAGTTTCAAGCTTCCATCCATGTCCTCTCGTTCTGTTTCTATTCCGTGTGAACATTTCGTCTATGTCCACTCTGTCAATTCCTCTGAGTATCTTATACGTTCCTATCATGTCCCCCCTCTCCCTTCTTCTTTCTAGTGTCGTAAGGCACAGTTCCCTCAGGCGCCCTTCATACCCCATCCCTCGTAGCTCTGGGAAGAGTCTCGTTGCAAACCTCTGAACCTTTTCCAGTTTCATTATATGCTTCTTCAGATGGGGACTCCATGATGAGGCGGCATACTCTAAGACTGGCCTTACGTAGGCAGTGTAAAGCGCCCTAAATGCCTCCTTACTTGTGTGTGTGTGTGTGTGTGTGTGTGTGTGTGTGTGTGTGTGTGTGTGTGTGTGTGTGTGTGTGTGTGTGTGTGTGTGTGTGTGTGTGTGTGTGTGTGTGTGTGTGTGTGTACTCACCTAGTTGTACTCACCTAGTTGTGTCTGCAGGATGGAGCATTGACTCTTGGATCCCGCCTTTCGAGCATCGGTTGTTTACAGCAATGCCTCCTGTCCCATTCCCCTATCATACCTGGTTTTAAAATTATGAATAGTATTTGCTTCCACAACCTGTCCCTGAAGTGCATTCCATTTCCCCACTACTCTCACGCTAAAAGAAAACTTCCTAACATCTCTGTGACTCATCTGAGTTTCAAGCTTCCATCCATGTCCTCTCGTTCTGTAACTATTCCGTGTGAACATTTCGTCTATGTCCACTCTGTCAATTCCTCTGAGTATCTTATACGTTCCTATCATGTCCCCCCTCTCCCTTCTTCTTTCTAGTGTCGTAAGGCACAGTTCCCTCAGGCGCTCTTCATACCCCATCCCTCGTAGCTCTGGGACGAGTCTCGTTGCAAACCTCTGAACCTTTTCCAGTTTCATTATATGCTTCTTCAGATGGGGACTCCGTGATGAGGCGGCATACTCTAAGACTGGCCTTACGTAGGCAGTGTAAAGTGCCCTAAATGCCTCCTTACTTGTGTGTGTGTGTGTGTGTGTGTGTGTGTGTGTGTGTGTGTGTGTGTGTGTGTGTGTGTGTGTGTGTGTGTGTGTGTGTGTGTGTGTGTGTGTGTGTGTGTGTGTGTGTGTGTGTGTGCTCACCTAGTTGTACTCACCTAGTTGTGTCTGCAGGATCGAGCATTGACTCTTGGATCCCGCCTTTCGAGCATCGGTTGTTTACAGCAATGACTCCTGTCCCATTTCCCTATCACACCTGGTTTTAAAATTATGAATAGTATTTGCTTCCACAACCTGTTTCTGAAGTACATTCCATTTCCCCACTACTCTCACGCTAAAAGAAAACTTCCTAACATCTCTGTGACTCATCTGAGTTTCAAGCTTCCATCCATGTCCTCTCGTTCTGTTACTATTCCGTGTAAACATTTCGTCTATGTCCACTCTGTCAATTCCTCTGAGTATCTTATACGTTCCTATCATGTCCCCCCTCTCCCTTCTTCTTTCTAGTGTCGTAAGGCACAGTTCCCTCAGGCGCTCTTCATACCCCATCCCTCGTAGCTCTGGGACGAGTCTCGTTGCAAACCTCTGAACCTTTTCCAGTTTCAATATATGCTTCTTCAGATGGGGACTCCATGATGAGGCGGCATACTCTAAGACTGGCCTTACGTAGGCAGTGTAAAGCGCCCTAAATGCCTCCTTACTTGTGTGTTTGTGTGTGTGTGTGTGTGTGTGTGTGTGTGTGTGTGTGTGTGTGTGTGTGTACTCACCTAGTTGTATTCACCTAGTTGTGTCTGCAGGATTGAGCATTGACTCTTGGATCCCGCCTTTCGAGCATCGGTTGTTTACAGCAATGACTCCTGTCCCATTTCCCTATCATACCTGGTTTTAAAATTATGAATAGTATTTGCTTCCACAACCTGTTCCTGAAGTGCATTATATTTCCCCAATACTCTCACGCTAAAAGAAAACTTCCTAACATCTCTGTGACTCATCTGAGTTTCAAGCTTCCATCCATGTCCTCTCGTTCTGTTACTATTCCGTGTGAACATTTCGTCTATGTCCACTCTGTCAATTCCTCTGAGTATCTTATACGTTCCTATCATGTCCCCCCTCTCCCTTCTTCTTTCTAGTGTCGTAAGGCACAGTTCCCTCAGGCGCTCTTCATACCCCATCCCTCGTAGCTCTGGGACGAGTCTCGTTGCAAACCTCTGAACCTTTTCCAGTTTCATTATATGCTTCTTCAGATGGGGACTCCATGATGAGGCGGCATACTCTAAGACTGGCCTTACGTAGGCAGTGTAAAGCGCCCTAAATGCCTCCTTACTTGTGTGTGTGTGTGTGTGTGTGTGTGTGTGTGTGTGTGTGTGTGTGTGTGTGTGTGTGTGTGTGTGTGTGTGTGTGTGTGTGTGTGTGTGTGTGTGTGTGTGTGTGTGTGTGTGTGTGTGTGTGTGTGTGTACTCACCTAGTTGTACTCACCTAGTTGTGTCTGCAGGATGGAGCATTGACTCTTGGATCCCGCCTTTCGAGCATCGGTTGTTTACAGCAATGACTCCTGTCCCATTCCCCTATCATACCTGGTTTTAAAATTATGAATAGTATTTGCTTCCACAACCTGTCCCTGAAGTGCATTCCATTTCCCCACTTCTCTCACGCTAAAAGAAAACTTCCTAACATCTCTGTGACTCATCTGAGTTTCAAGCTTCCATCCATGTCCTCTCGTTCTGTTACTATTCCGTGTAAACATTTCGTCTATGTCCACTCTGTCAATTCCTCTGAGTATCTTATACGTTCCTATCATGTCCCCCCTCTCCCTTCTTCTTTCTAGTGTCGTAAGGCACAGTTCCCTCAGGCGCTCTTCATACCCCATCCCTCGTAGCTCTGGGACGAGTCTCGTTGCAAACCTCTGAACCTTTTCCAGTTTCATTATATGCTTCTTCAGATGGGGACTCCATGATGAGGCGGCATACTCTAAGACTGGCCTTACGTAGGCAGTGTAAAGCGCCCTAAATGCCTCCTTACTTGTGTGTGTGTGTGTGTGTGTGAGTGTGTGTGTGTGTGTGTGTGTGTGTGTGTGTGTGTGTGTGTGTGTGTGTGTGTGTGTGTGTGTGTGTGTGTGTGTGTGTACTCACCTAGTTGTACTCACCTAGTTGTGTCTGCAGGATCGAGCATTGACTCTTGGATCCCGCCTTTCGAGCATCGGTTGTTTACAGCAATGACTCCTGTCCCATTTCCCTATCATACCTGGTTTTAAAATTATGAATAGTATTTGCTTCCACAACCTTTTCCTGAAGTGCATTCCATTTCCCCACTACTCTCACGCTAAAAGAAAACTTTCTAACATCTCTGTGACTCATCTGAGTTTCAAGCTTCCATCCATGTCCTCTCGTTCTGTTTCTATTCCGTGTGAACATTTCGTCTATGTCCACTCTGTCAATTCCTCTGAGTATCTTATACGTTCCTATCATGTCCCCCCTCTCCCTTCTTCTTTCTAGTGTCGTAAGGCACAGTTCCCTCAGGCGCCCTTCATACCCCATCCCTCGTAGCTCTGGGACGAGTCTCGTTGCAAACCTCTGAACCTTTTCCAGTTTCATTATATGCTTCTTCAGATGGGGACTCCATGATGAGGCGGCATACTCTAAGACTGGCCTTACGTAGGCAGTGTAAAGCGCCCTAAATGCCTCCTTACTTGTGTGTGTGTGTGTGTGTGTGTGTGTGTGTGTGTGTGTGTGTGTGTGTGTGTGTGTGTGTGTGTGTGTGTGTGTGTGTGTGTGTGTGTGTGTGTGTGTGTGTGTGTGTGTGTACTCACCTAGTTGTACTCACCTAGTTGTGTCTGCAGGATGGAGCATTGACTCTTGGATCCCGCCTTTCGAGCATCGGTTGTTTACAGCAATGCCTCCTGTCCCATTCCCCTATCATACCTGGTTTTAAAATTATGAATAGTATTTGCTTCCACAACCTGTCCCTGAAGTGCATTCCATTTCCCCACTACTCTCACGCTAAAAGAAAACTTCCTAACATCTCTGTGACTCATCTGAGTTTCAAGCTTCCATCCATGTCCTCTCGTTCTGTAACTATTCCGTGTGAACATTTCGTCTATGTCCACTCTGTCAATTCCTCTGAGTATCTTATACGTTCCTATCATGTCCCCCCTCTCCCTTCTTCTTTCTAGTGTCGTAAGGCACAGTTCCCTCAGGCGCTCTTCATACCCCATCCCTCGTAGCTCTGGGACGAGTCTCGTTGCAAACCTCTGAACCTTTTCCAGTTTCATTATATGCTTCTTCAGATGGGGACTCCGTGATGAGGCGGCATACTCTAAGACTGGCCTTACGTAGGCAGTGTAAAGTGCCCTAAATGCCTCCTTACTTGTGTGTGTGTGTGTGTGTGTGTGTGTGTGTGTGTGTGTGTGTGTGTGTGTGTGTGTGTGTGTGTGTGTGTGTGTGTGTGTGTGTGTGTGTGTGTGTGTGTACTCACCTAGTTGTACTCACCTAGTTGTGTCTGCAGGATCGAGCATTGACTCTTGGATCCCGCCTTTCGAGCATCGGTTGTTTACAGCAATGACTCCTGTCCCATTTCCCTATCACACCTGGTTTTAAAATTATGAATAGTATTTGCTTCCACAACCTGTTTCTGAAGTACATTCCATTTCCCCACTACTCTCACGCTAAAAGAAAACTTCCTAACATCTCTGTGACTCATCTGAGTTTCAAGCTTCCATCCATGTCCTCTCGTTCTGTTACTATTCCGTGTAAACATTTCGTCTATGTCCACTCTGTCAATTCCTCTGAGTATCTTATACGTTCCTATCATGTCCCCCCTCTCCCTTCTTCTTTCTAGTGTCGTAAGGCACAGTTCCCTCAGGCGCTCTTCATACCCCATCCCTCGTAGCTCTGGGACGAGTCTCGTTGCAAACCTCTGAACCTTTTCCAGTTTCAATATATGCTTCTTCAGATGGGGACTCCATGATGAGGCGGCATACTCTAAGACTGGCCTTACGTAGGCAGTGTAAAGCGCCCTAAATGCCTCCTTACTTGTGTGTTTGTGTGTGTGTGTGTGTGTGTGTGTGTGTGTGTGTGTGTGTGTGTGTGTGTGTGTGTGTGTGTACTCACCTAGTTGTACTCACCTAGTTGTGTCTGCAGGATCGAGCATTGACTCTTGGATCCCGCCTTTCGAGCATCGGTTGTTTACAGCAATGACTCCTGTCCCATTTCCCTATCATACCTGGTTTTAAAATTATGAATAGTATTTGCTTCCACAACCTGTTCCTGAAGTGCATTCCATTTCCCCACTACTCTCACGCTAAAAGAAAACTTCCTAACATCTCTGTGACTCATCTGAGTTTCAAGCTTCCATCCATGTCCTCTCGTTCTGTTTCTATTCCGTGTGAACATTTCGTCTATGTCCACTCTGTCAATTCCTCTGAGTATCTTATACGTTCCTATCATGTCCCCCCTCTCCCTTCTTCTTTCTAGTGTCGTAAGGCACAGTTCCCTCAGGCGCCCTTCATACCCCATCCCTCGTAGCTCTGGGACGAGTCTCGTTGCAAACCTCTGAACCTTTTCCAGTTTCATTATATGCTTCTTCAGATGGGGACTCCATGATGAGGCGGCATACTCTAAGACTGGCCTTACGTAGGCAGTGTAAAGCGCCCTAAATGCCTCCTTACTTGTGTGTGTGTGTGTGTGTGTGTGTGTGTGTGTGTGTGTGTGTGTGTGTGTGTGTGTGTGTGTGTGTGTGTGTGTGTGTGTGTGTGTGTGTGTGTGTGTGTGTGTGTGTGTGTGTGTGTGTGTACTCACCTAGTTGTACTCACCTAGTTGTGTCTGCAGGATGGAGCATTGACTCTTGGATCCCGCCTTTCGAGCATCGGTTGTTTACAGCAATGCCTCCTGTCCCATTCCCCTATCATACCTGGTTTTAAAATTATGAATAGTATTTGCTTCCACAACCTGTCCCTGAAGTGCATTCCATTTCCCCACTACTCTCACGCTAAAAGAAAACTTCCTAACATCTCTGTGACTCATCTGAGTTTCAAGCTTCCATCCATGTCCTCTCGTTCTGTAACTATTCCGTGTGAACATTTCGTCTATGTCCACTCTGTCAATTCCTCTGAGTATCTTATACGTTCCTATCATGTCCCCCCTCTCCCTTCTTCTTTCTAGTGTCGTAAGGCACAGTTCCCTCAGGCGCTCTTCATACCCCATCCCTCGTAGCTCTGGGACGAGTCTCGTTGCAAACCTCTGAACCTTTTCCAGTTTCATTATATGCTTCTTCAGATGGGGACTCCGTGATGAGGCGGCATACTCTAAGACTGGCCTTACGTAGGCAGTGTAAAGTGCCCTAAATGCCTCCTTACTTGTGTGTGTGTGTGTGTGTGTGTGTGTGTGTGTGTGTGTGTGTGTGTGTGTGTGTGTGTGTGTGTGTGTGTGTGTGTGTGTGTGCTCACCTAGTTGTACTCACCTAGTTGTGTCTGCAGGATCGAGCATTGACTCTTGGATCCCGCCTTTCGAGCATCGGTTGTTTACAGCAATGACTCCTGTCCCATTTCCCTATCACACCTGGTTTTAAAATTATGAATAGTATTTGCTTCCACAACCTGTTTCTGAAGTACATTCCATTTCCCCACTACTCTCACGCTAAAAGAAAACTTCCTAACATCTCTGTGACTCATCTGAGTTTCAAGCTTCCATCCATGTCCTCTCGTTCTGTTACTATTCCGTGTAAACATTTCGTCTATGTCCACTCTGTCAATTCCTCTGAGTATCTTATACGTTCCTATCATGTCCCCCCTCTCCCTTCTTCTTTCTAGTGTCGTAAGGCACAGTTCCCTCAGGCGCTCTTCATACCCCATCCCTCGTAGCTCTGGGACGAGTCTCGTTGCAAACCTCTGAACCTTTTCCAGTTTCAATATATGCTTCTTCAGATGGGGACTCCATGATGAGGCGGCATACTCTAAGACTGGCCTTACGTAGGCAGTGTAAAGCGCCCTAAATGCCTCCTTACTTGTGTGTTTGTGTGTGTGTGTGTGTGTGTGTGTGTGTGTGTGTGTGTGTGTGTGTGTGTGTGTGTGTACTCACCTAGTTGTATTCACCTAGTTGTGTCTGCAGGATTGAGCATTGACTCTTGGATCCCGCCTTTCGAGCATCGGTTGTTTACAGCAATGACTCCTGTCCCATTTCCCTATCATACCTGGTTTTAAAATTATGAATAGTATTTGCTTCCACAACCTGTTCCTGAAGTGCATTATATTTCCCCAATACTCTCACGCTAAAAGAAAACTTCCTAACATCTCTGTGACTCATCTGAGTTTCAAGCTTCCATCCATGTCCTCTCGTTCTGTTACTATTCCGTGTGAACATTTCGTCTATGTCCACTCTGTCAATTCCTCTGAGTATCTTATACGTTCCTATCATGTCCCCCCTCTCCCTTCTTCTTTGTAGTGTCGTAAGGCACAGTTCCCTCAGGCGCTCTTCATACTCCATCCCTCGTAGCTCTGGGACGAGTCTCGTTGCAAACCTCTGAACCTTTTCCAGTTTCATTATATGCTTCTTCAGATGGGGACTCCGTGATGAGGCGGCATACTCTAAGACTGGCCTTACGTAGGCAGTGTAAAGTGCCCTAAATGCCTCCTTACTTGTGTGTGTGTGTGTGTGTGTGTGTGTGTGTGTGTGTGTGTGTGTGTGTGTGTGTGTGTGTGTGTGTGTGTGTGTGTGTGTGTGTGTGTGTGTGTGTACTCACCTAGTTGTACTCACCTAGTTGTGTCTGCAGGATCGAGCATTGACTCTTGGATCCCGCCTTTCGAGCATCGGTTGTTTACAGCAATGACTCCTGTCCCATTTCCCTATCATACCTGGTTTTAAAATTATGAATAGTATTTGCTTCCACAACCTGTTCCTGAAGTGCATTATATTTCCCCAATACTCTCACGCTAAAAGAAAACTTCCTAACATCTCTGTGACTCATCTGAGTTTCAAGCTTCCATCCATGTCCTCTCGTTCTGTTACTATTCCGTGTGAACATTTCGTCTATGTCCACTCTGTCAATTCCTCTGAGTATCTTATACGTTCCTATCATGTCTCCCCTCTCCCTTCTTCTTTCTAGTGTCGTAAGGCACAGTTCCCTCAGGCGCTCTTCATACCCCATCCCTCGTAGCTCTGGGACGAGTCTCGTTGCAAACCTCTGAACCTTTTCCAGTTTCATTATATGCTTCTTCAGATGGGGTCTCCGTGATGAGGCGGCATACTCTAAGACTGGCCTTACGTAGGCAGTGTAAAGTGCCCTAAATGCCTCCTTACTTGTGTGTGTGTGTGTGTGTGTGTGTGTGTGTGTGTGTGTGTGTGTGTGTGTGTGTGTGTGTGTGTGTGTGTGTGTGTGTGTGTGTGTGTGTGTGTGTGTACTCACCTAGTTGTACTCACCTAGTTGTGTCTGCAGGATCGAGCATTGACTCTTGGATCCCGCCTTTCGAGCATCGGTTGTTTACAGCAATGACTCCTGTCCCATTTCCCTATCACACCTGGTTTTAAAATTATGAATAGTATTTGCTTCCACAACCTGTTTCTGAAGTACATTCCATTTCCCCACTACTCTCACGCTAAAAGAAAACTTCCTAACATCTCTGTGACTCATCTGAGTTTCAAGCTTCCATCCATGTCCTCTCGTTCTGTTACTATTCCGTGTAAACATTTCGTCTATGTCCACTCTGTCAATTCCTCTGAGTATCTTATACGTTCCTATCATGTCCCCCCTCTCCCTTCTTCTTTCTAGTGTCGTAAGGCACAGTTCCCTCAGGCGCTCTTCATACCCCATCCC
>NW_027189385.1:167500-182500 GCF_040958095.1 Procambarus clarkii
GGTTTTAAAATTATGAATAGTATTTGCTTCCACAACCTGTTCCTGAAGTGCATTCCATTTCCCCACTACTCTCACGCTGAAAGAAAACTTCCTAACATCTCTGTGACTCATCTGAGTTTCAAGCTTCCATCCATGTCCTCTCGTTCTGTAACTATTCCGTGTGAACATTTCGTCTATGTCCACTCTGTCAATTCCTCTGAGTATCTTATACGTTCCTATCATGTCCCCCCTCTCCCTTCTTCTTTCTAGTGTCGTAAGGCACAGTTCCCTCAGGCGCTCTTCATACCCCATCCCTCGTAGCTCTGGGACGAGTCTCGTTGCAAACCTCTGAACCTTTTCCAGTTTCATTATATGCTTCTTCAGATGGGGACTCCGTGATGAGGCGGCATACTCTAAGACTGGCCTTACGTAGGCAGTGTAAAGTGCCCTAAATGCCTCCTTACTTGTGTGTGTGTGTGTGTGTGTGTGTGTGTGTGTGTGTGTGTGTGTGTGTGTGTGTGTGTGTGTGTGTGTGTGTGTGTGTGTGTGTGTGTGTGTGTGTGTGTGTGTGTGTGTGTGTGTGTGTGTGTGTGTGTGTGTACTCACCTAGTTGTACTCACCTAGTTGTGTCTGCAGGATCGAGCATTGACTCTTGGATCCCGCCTTTCGAGCATCGGTTGTTTACAGCAATGACTCCTGTCCCATTTCCCTATCACACCTGGTTTTAAAATTATGAATAGTATTTGCTTCCACAACCTGTTTCTGAAGTACATTCCATTTCCCCACTACTCTCACGCTAAAAGAAAACTTCCTAACATCTCTGTGACTCATCTGAGTTTCAAGCTTCCATCCATGTCCTCTCGTTCTGTTACTATTCCGTGTAAACATTTCGTCTATGTCCACTCTGTCAATTCCTCTGAGTATCTTATACGTTCCTATCATGTCCCCCCTCTCCCTTCTTCTTTCTAGTGTCGTAAGGCACAGTTCCCTCAGGCGCTCTTCATACCCCATCCCTCGTAGCTCTGGGACGAGTCTCGTTGCAAACCTCTGAACCTTTTCCAGTTTCATTATATGCTTCTTCAGATGGGGACTCCATGATGAGGCGGCATACTCTAAGACTGGCCTTACGTAGGCAGTGTAAAGCGCCCTAAATGCCTCCTTACTTGTGTGTGTGTGTGTGTGTGTGAGTGTGTGTGTGTGTGTGTGTGTGTGTGTGTGTGTGTGTGTGTGTGTGTGTGTGTGTGTGTGTGTGTGTGTGTGTGTGTGTGTGTGTGTGTACTCACCTAGTTGTACTCACCTAGTTGTGTCTGCAGGATCGAGCATTGACTCTTGGATCCCGCCTTTCGAGCATCGGTTGTTTACAGCAATGACTCCTGTCCCATTTCCCTATCATACCTGGTTTTAAAATTATGAATAGTATTTGCTTCCACAACCTGTTCCTGAAGTGCATTCCATTTCCCCACTACTCTCACGCTAAAAGAAAACTTCCTAACATCTCTGTGACTCATCTGAGTTTCAAGCTTCCATCCATGTCCTGTCGTTCTGTTTCTATTCCGTGTGAACATTTCGTCTATGTCCACTCTGTCAATTCCTCTGAGTATCTTATACGTTCCTATCATGTCCCCCCTCTCCCTTCTTCTTTCTAGTGTCGTAAGGCACAGTTCCCTCAGGCGCTCTTCATACCCCATCCCTCATAGCTCTGGGACGAGTCTCGTTGCAAACCTCTGAACCTTTTCCAGTTTCATTATATGCTTCTTCAGATGGGGACTCCATGATGAGGCGGCATACTCTAAGACTGGCCTTACGTAGGCAGTGTAAAGCGCCCTAAATGCCTCCTTACTTGTGTGTGTGTGTGTGTGTGTGTGTGTGTGTGTGTGTGTGTGTGTGTGTGTGTGTGTGTGTGTGTGTGTGTGTGTGTGTACTCACCTAGTTGTACTCACCTAGTTGTGTCTGCAGGATGGAGCATTGACTCTTGGATCCCGCCTTTCGAGCATCGGTTGTTTACAGCAATGACTCCTGTCCCATTCCCCTATCATACCTGGTTTTAAAATTATGAATAGTATTTGCTTCCACAACCTGTCCCTGAAGTGCATTCCATTTCCCCACTACTCTCACGCTAAAAGAAAACTTCCTAACATCTCTGTGACTCATCTGAGTTTCAAGCTTCCATCCATGTCCTCTCGTTCTGTAACTATTCCGTGTGAACATTTCGTCTATGTCCACTCTGTCAATTCCTCTGAGTATCTTATACGTTCCTATCATGTCCCCCCTCTCCCTTCTTCTTTCTAGTGTCGTAAGGCACAGTTCCCTCAGGCGCTCTTCATACCCCATCCCTCGTAGCTCTGGGACGAGTCTCGTTGCAAACCTCTGAACCTTTTCCAGTTTCATTATATGCTTCTTCAGATGGGGACTCCGTGATGAGGCGGCATACTCTAAGACTGGCCTTACGTAGGCAGTGTAAAGTGCCCTAAATGCCTCCTTACTTGTGTGTGTGTGTGTGTGTGTGTGTGTGTGTGTGTGTGTGTGTGTGTGTGTGTGTGTGTGTGTGTGTGTGTGTGTGTGTGTGTGTGTGTACTCACCTAGTTGTACTCACCTAGTTGTGTCTGCAGGATCGAGCATTGACTCTTGGATCCCGCCTTTCGAGCATCGGTTGTTTACAGCAATGACTCTTGTCCCATTTCCCCATCACACCTGGTTTTAAAATTATGAATAGTATTTGCTTCCACAACCTGTTTCTGAAGTACATTCCATTTCCCCACTACTCTCACGCTAAAAGAAAACTTCCTAACATCTCTGTGACTCATCTGAGTTTCAAGCTTCCATCCATGTCCTCTCGTTCTGTTACTATTCCGTGTAAACATTTCGTCTATGTCCACTCTGTCAATTCCTCTGAGTATCTTATACGTTCCTATCATGTCCCCCCTCTCCCTTCTTCTTTCTAGTGTCGTAAGGCACAGTTCCCTCAGGCGCTCTTCATACCCCATCCCTCGTAGCTCTGGGACGAGTCTCGTTGCAAACCTCTGAACCTTTTCCAGTTTCATTATATGCTTCTTCAGATGGGGACTCCATGATGAGGCGGCATACTCTAAGACTGGCCTTACGTAGGCAGTGTAAAGCGCCCTAAATGCCTCCTTACTTGTGTGTGTGTGTGTGTGTGTGAGTGTGTGTGTGTGTGTGTGTGTGTGTGTGTGTGTGTGTGTGTGTGTGTGTGTGTGTGTGTGTGTGTGTGTGTGTGTGTGTGTGTACTCACCTAGTTGTACTCACCTAGTTGTGTCTGCAGGATCGAGCATTGACTCTTGGATCCCGCCTTTCGAGCATCGGTTGTTTACAGCAATGACTCCTGTCCCATTTCCCTATCACACCTGGTTTTAAAATTATGAATAGTATTTGCTTCCACAACCTGTTTCTGAAGTACATTCCATTTCCCCACTACTCTCACGCTAAAAGAAAACTTCCTAACATCTCTGTGACTCATCTGAGTTTCAAGCTTCCATCCATGTCCTCTCGTTCTGTTACTATTCCGTGTAAACATTTCGTCTATGTCCACTCTGTCAATTCCTCTGAGTATCTTATACGTTCCTATCATGTCCCCCCTCTCCCTTCTTCTTTCTAGTGTCGTAAGGCACAGTTCCCTCAGGCGCTCTTCATACCCCATCCCTCGTAGCTCTGGGACGAGTCTCGTTGCAAACCTCTGAACCTTTTCCAGTTTCATTATATGCTTCTTCAGATGGGGACTCCATGATGAGGCGGCATACTCTAAGACTGGCCTTACGTAGGCAGTGTAAAGCGCCCTAAATGCCTCCTTACTTGTGTGTGTGTGTGTGTGTGTGAGTGTGTGTGTGTGTGTGTGTGTGTGTGTGTGTGTGTGTGTGTGTGTGTGTGTGTGTGTGTGTGTGTGTGTGTGTGTGTGTGTGTGTACTCACCTAGTTGTACTCACCTAGTTGTGTCTGCAGGATCGAGCATTGACTCTTGGATCCCGCCTTTCGAGCATCGGTTGTTTACAGCAATGACTCCTGTCCCATTTCCCTATCATACCTGGTTTTAAAATTATGAATAGTATTTGCTTCCACAACCTGTTCCTGAAGTGCATTCCATTTCCCCACTACTCTCACGCTAAAAGAAAACTTCCTAACATCTCTGTGACTCATCTGAGTTTCAAGCTTCCATCCATGTCCTCTCGTTCTGTTTCTATTCCGTGTGAACATTTCGTCTATGTCCACTCTGTCAATTCCTCTGAGTATCTTATACGTTCCTATCATGTCCCCCCTCTCCCTTCTTCTTTCTAGTGTCGTAAGGCACAGTTCCCTCAGGCGCTCTTCATACCCCATCCCTCATAGCTCTGGGACGAGTCTCGTTGCAAACCTCTGAACCTTTTCCAGTTTCATTATATGCTTCTTCAGATGGGGACTCCATGATGAGGCGGCATACTCTAAGACTGGCCTTACGTAGGCAGTGTAAAGCGCCCTAAATGCCTCCTTACTTGTGTGTGTGTGTGTGTGTGTGTGTGTGTGTGTGTGTGTGTGTGTGTGTGTTGTGTGTGTGTGTGTCTGTGTGTGTACTCACCTAGTTGTACTCACCTAGTTGTGTCTGCAGGATGGAGCATTGACTCTTGGATCCCGCCTTTCGAGCATCGGTTGTTTACAGCAATGACTCCTGTCCCATTCCCCTATCATACCTGGTTTTAAAATTATGAATAGTATTTGCTTCCACAACCTGTCCCTGAAGTGCATTCCATTTCCCCACTACTCTCACGCTAAAAGAAAACTTCCTAACATCTCTGTGACTCATCTGAGTTTCAAGCTTCCATCCATGTCCTCTCGTTCTGTAACTATTCCGTGTGAACATTTCGTCTATGTCCACTCTGTCAATTCCTCTGAGTATCTTATACGTTCCTATCATGTCCCCCCTCTCCCTTCTTCTTTCTAGTGTCGTAAGGCACAGTTCCCTCAGGCGCTCTTCATACCCCATCCCTCGTAGCTCTGGGACGAATCTCGTTGCAAACCTCTGAACCTTTTCCAGTTTCATTATATGCTTCTTCAGATGGGGACTCCGTGATGAGGCGGCATACTCTAAGACTGGCCTTACGTAGGCAGTGTAAAGTGCCCTAAATGCCTCCTTACTTGTGTGTGTGTGTGTGTGTGTGTGTGTGTGTGTGTGTGTGTGTGTGTGTGTGTGTATGTGTGTGTGTGTGTGTGTGTGTGTGTGTGTACTCACCTAGTTGTACTCACCTAGTTGTGACTGCAGGATCGAGCATTGACTCTTGGATCCCGCCTTTCGAGCATCGGTTGTTTACAGCAATGACTCCTGTCCCATTTCCCCATCACACCTGATTTTAAAATTATGAATAGTATTTGCTTCCACAACCTGTTTCTGAAGTACATTCCATTTCCCCACTACTCTCACGCTAAAAGAAAACTTCCTAACATCTCTGTGACTCATCTGAGTTTCAAGCTTCCATCCATGTCCTCTCGTTCTGTTACTATTCCGTGTAAACATTTCGTCTATGTCCACTCTGTCAATTCCTCTGAGTATCTTATACGTTCCTATCATGTCCCCCCTCTCCCTTCTTCTTTCTAGTGTCGTAAGGCACAGTTCCCTCAGGCGCTCTTCATACCCCATCCCTCGTAGCTCTGGGACGAGTCTCGTTGCAAACCTCTGAACCTTTTCCAGTTTCATTATATGCTTCTTCAGATGGGGACTCCATGATGAGGCGGCATACTCTAAGACTGGCCTTACGTAGGCAGTGTAAAGCGCCCTAAATGCCTCCTTACTTGTGTGTGTGTGTGTGTGTGTGAGTGTGTGTGTGTGTGTGTGTGTGTGTGTGTGTGTGTGTGTGTGTGTGTGTGTGTGTGTGTGTGTGTGTGTGTGTGTGTGTGTGTGTGTACTCACCTAGTTGTACTCACCTAGTTGTGTCTGCAGGATCGAGCATTGACTCTTGGATCCCGCCTTTCGAGCATCGGTTGTTTACAGCAATGACTCCTGTCCCATTTCCCTATCATACCTGGTTTTAAAATTATGAATAGTATTTGCTTCCACAACCTGTTCCTGAAGTGCATTCCATTTCCCCACTACTCTCACGCTAAAAGAAAACTTCCTAACATCTCTGTGACTCATCTGAGTTTCAAGCTTCCATCCATGTCCTCTCGTTCTGTTTCTATTCCGTGTGAACATTTCGTCTATGTCCACTCTGTCAATTCCTCTGAGTATCTTATACGTTCCTATCATGTCCCCCCTCTCCCTTCTTCTTTCTAGTGTCGTAAGGCACAGTTCCCTCAGGCGCTCTTCATACCCCATCCCTCGTAGCTCTGGGACGAGTCTCGTTGCAAACCTCTGAACCTTTTCCAGTTTCATTATATGCTTCTTCAGATGGGGACTCCATGATGAGGCGGCATACTCTAAGACTGGCCTTACGTAGGCAGTGTAAAGCGCCCTAAATGCCTCCTTACTTGTGTGTGTGTGTGTGTGTGTGTGTGTGTGTGTGTGTGTGTGTGTGTGTGTGTGTGTGTGTGTGTGTGTGTGTGTGTGTGTGTGTGTGTACTCACCTAGTTGTACTCACCTAGTTGTGTCTGCAGGATCGAGCATTGACTCTTGGATCCCGCCTTTCGAGCATCGGTTGTTTACAGCAATGACTCCTGTCCCATTTCCCTATCACACCTGGTTTTAAAATTATGAATAGTATTTGCTTCCACAACCTGTTTCTGAAGTATATTCCATTTCCCCACTACTCTCACGCTAAAAGAAAACTTCCTAACATCTCTGTGACTCATCTGAGTTTCAAGCTTCCATCCATGTCCTCTCGTTCTGTTACTATTCCGTGTGAACATTTCGTCTATGTCCACTCTGTCAATTCCTCTGAGTATCTTATACGTTTCTATCATGTCCCCCCTCTCCCTTCTTCTTTCTAGTGTCGTAAGGCACAGTTCCCTCAGGCGCTCTTCATACCCCATCCCTCGTAGCTCTGGGACGAGTCTCGTTGCAAACCTCTGAACCTTTTCCAGTTTCATTATATGCTTCTTCAGATGGGGACTCCATGATGAGGCGGCATACTCTAAGACTGGCCTTACGTAGGCAGTGTAAAGCGCCCTAAATGCCTCCTTACTTGTGTGTGTGTGTGTGAGTGTGTGTGTGTGTGTGTGTGTGTGTGTGTGTGTGTGTGTGTGTGTGTGTGTGTGTGTGTGTGTGTGTACTCACCTAGTTGTACTCACCTAGTTGTGTCTGCAGGATGGAGCATTGACTCTTGGATCCCGCCTTTCGAGCATCGGTTGTTTACAGCAATGACTCCTGTCCCATTCCCCTATCATACCTGGTTTTAAAATTATGAATAGTATTTGCTTCCACAACCTGTCCCTGAAGTGCATTCCATTTCCCCACTACTCTCACGCTAAAAGAAAACTTCCTAACATCTCTGTGACTCATCTGAGTTTCAAGCTTCCATCCATGTCCTCTCGTTCTGTAACTATTCCGTGTGAACATTTCGTCTATGTCCACTCTGTCAATTCCTCTGAGTATCTTATACGTTCCTATCATGTCCCCCCTCTCCCTTCTTCTTTCTAGTGTCGTAAGGCACAGTTCCCTCAGGCGCTCTTCATACCCCATCCCTCGTAGCTCTGGGACGAGTCTCGTTGCAAACCTCTGAACCTTTTCCAGTTTCATTATATGCTTCTTCAGATGGGGACTCCGTGATGAGGCGGCATACTCTAAGACTGGCCTTACGTAGGCAGTGTAAAGTGCCCTAAATGCCTCCTTACTTGTGTGTGTGTGTGTGTGTGTGTGTGTGTGTGTGTGTGTGTGTGTGTGTGTGTGTGTGTGTGTGTGTGTGTGTGTGTGTGTGTGTGTGTGTGTGTGTGTGTGTGTGTGTGTGTGTGTGTACTCACCTAGTTGTACTCACCTAGTTGTGTCTGCAGGATCGAGCATTGACTCTTGGATCCCGCCTTTCGAGCATCGGTTGTTTACAGCAATGACTCCTGTCCCATTTCCCTATCATACCTGGTTTTAAAATTATGAATAGTATTTGCTTCCACAACCTGTTCCTGAAGTGCATTCCATTTCCCCACTACTCTCACGCTAAAAGAAAACTTCCTAACATCTCTGTGACTCATCTGAGTTTCAAGCTTCCATCCATGTCCTCTCGTTCTGTTACTATTCCGTGTGAACATTTCGTCTATGTTCACTCTGTCAATTCCTCTGAGTATCTTATACGTTCCTATCATGTCCCCCCTCTCCCTTCATCTTTCTAGTGTCGCAAGGCACAGTTCCCTCAGGTGCTCTTCATACCCCATCCCTCGTAGCTCTGGGACGAGTCTCGTTGCAAACCTCTGAACCTTTTCCAGTTTCATTATATGCTTCTTCAGATGGGGACTCCATGATGAGGCGGCATACTCTAAGACTGGCCTTACGTAGGCAGTGTAAAGCGCCCTAAATGCCTCCTTACTTGTGTGTGTGTGTGTGTGTGTGTGTGTGTGTGTGTGTGTGTGTGTGTGTGTGTGTGTGTGTGTGTGTGTGTGTGTGTACTCACCTAGTTGTACTCACCTAGTTGTTTCTGCAGGATCGAGCATTGACTCTTGGATCCCGCCTTTCGAGCATCGGTTGTTTACAGCAATGACTCCTGTCCCATTTCCCTATCATACCTGGTTTTAAAATTATGAATAGTATTTGCTTCCACAACCTGTTCCTGAAGTGCATTCCATTTCCCCACTACTCTCACGCTAAAAGAAAACTTCCTAACATCTCTGTGACTCATCTGAGTTTCAAGCTTCCATCCATGTCCTCTCGTTCTGTTACTATTCCGTGTGAACATTTCGTCTATGTCCACTCTGTCAATTCCTCTGAGTATCTTATACGTTCCTATCATGTCCCCCCTCTCCCTTCTTCTTTCTAGTGTCGTAAGGCACAGTTCCCTCAGGTGCTCTTCATACCCCATCCCTCGTAGCTCTGGGACGAGTCTCGTTGCAAACCTCTGAACCTTTTCCAGTTTCATTATATGCTTCTTCAGATGGGGACTCCATGATGAGGCGGCATACTCTAAGACTGGCCTTACGTAGGCAGTGTAAAGCGCCCTAAATGCCTCCTTACTTGTGTGTGTGTGTGTGTGTGTGTGTGTGTGTGTGTGTGTGTGTGTGTGTGTGTGTGTGTGTGTGTGTGTGTGTGTGTGTGTGTGTGTGTGTGTGTGTGTGTGTGTGTGTGTGTGTGTGTGTGTGTGTGTGTGTGTGTGTGTGTGTGTGTGTACTCACCTAGTTGTACTCACCTAGTTGTGTCTGCAGGATGGAGCATTGACTCTTGGATCCCGCCTTTCGAGCATCGGTTGTTTACAGCAATGACTCCTGTCCCATTTCCCTATCATACCTGGTTTTAAAATTATGAATAGTATTTGCTTCCACAACCTGTTCCTGAAGTGCATTCCATTTCCCCACTACTCTCACGCTAAAAGAAAACTTCCTAACATCTCTGTGACTCATCTGAGTTTCAAGCTTCCATCCATGTCCTCTCGTTCTGTTACTATTCCGTGTGAACATTTCGTCTATGTCCACTCTGTCAATTCCTCTGAGTATCTTATACGTTCCTATCATGTCCCCCCTCTCCCTTCTTCTTTCTAGTGTCGTAAGGCACAGTTCCCTCAGGCGCTCTTCATACCCCATCCCTCGTAGCTCTGGGACGAGTCTCGTTGCAAACCTCTGAACCTTTTCCAGTTTCATTATATGCTTCTTCAGATGGGGACTCCATGATGAGGCGGCATACTCTAAGACTGGCCTTACGTAGGCAGTGTAAAGCGCCCTAAATGCCTCCTTACTTGTGTGTGTGTGTGTGTGTGTGTGTGTGTGTGTGTGTGTGTGTGTGTGTGTGTGTGTGTGTGTGTGTGTGTGTACTCACCTAGTTGTACTCACCTAGTTGTGTCTGCAGGATCGAGCATTGACTCTTGGATCCCGCCTTTCGAGCATCGGTTGTTTACAGCAATGACTCCTGTCCCATTTCCCTATCACACCTGGTTTTAAAATTATGAATAGTATTTGCTTCCACAACCTGTTTCTGAAGTATATTCCATTTCCCCACTACTCTCACGCTAAAAGAAAACTTCCTAACATCTCTGTGACTCATCTGAGTTTCAAGCTTCCATCCATGTCCTCTCGTTCTGTTACTATTCCGTGTGAACATTTCGTCTATGTCCACTCTGTCAATTCCTCTGAGTATCTTATACGTTTCTATCATGTCCCCCCTCTCCCTTCTTCTTTCTAGTGTCGTAAGGCACAGTTCCCTCAGGCGCTCTTCATACCCCATCCCTCGTAGCTCTGGGACGAGTCTCGTTGCAAACCTCTGAACCTTTTCCAGTTTCATTATATGCTTCTTCAGATGGGGACTCCATGATGAGGCGGCATACTCTAAGACTGGCCTTACGTAGGCAGTGTAAAGCGCCCTAAATGCCTCCTTACTTGTGTGTGTGTGTGTGAGTGTGTGTGTGTGTGTGTGTGTGTGTGTGTGTGTGTGTGTGTGTGTGTGTGTGTGTGTGTGTGTGTGTACTCACCTAGTTGTACTCACCTAGTTGTGTCGGCAGGATGGAGCATTGACTCTTGGATCCCGCCTTTCGAGCATCGGTTGTTTACAGCAATGACTCCTGTCCCATTCCCCTATCATACCTGGTTTTAAAATTATGAATAGTATTTGCTTCCACAACCTGTCCCTGAAGTGCATTCCATTTCCCCACTACTCTCACGCTAAAAGAAAACTTCCTAACATCTCTGTGACTCATCTGAGTTTCAAGCTTCCATCCATGTCCTCTCGTTCTGTAACTATTCCGTGTGAACATTTCGTCTATGTCCACTCTGTCAATTCCTCTGAGTATCTTATACGTTCCTATCATGTCCCCCCTCTCCCTTCTTCTTTCTAGTGTCGTAAGGCACAGTTCCCTCAGGCGCTCTTCATACCCCATCCCTCGTATCTCTGGGACGAGTCTCGTTGCAAACCTCTGAACCTTTTCCAATTTCATTATATGCTTCTTCAGATGGGGACTCCGTGATGAGGCGGCATACTCTAAGACTGGCCTTACGTAGGCAGTGTAAAGCGCCCTAAATGCCTCCTTACTTGTGTGTGTGTGTGTGTGTGTGTGTGTGTGTGTGTGTGTGTGTGTGTGTGTGTGTGTGTGTGTGTGTGTGTGTGTGTACTGACCTAGTTGTACTCACCTAGTTGTGTCTGCAGGATCGAGCATTGACTCTTGGATCCCGCCTTTCGAGCATCGGTTGTTTACAGCAATGACTCCTGTCCCATTTCCCTATCATACCTGGTTTTAAAATTATGAATAGTATTTGCTTCCACAACCTGTTCCTGAAGTGCATTCCATTTCCCCACTACTCTCACGCTAAAAGAAAACTTCCTAACATCTCTGTGACTCATCTGAGTTTCAAGCTTCCATCCATGTCCTCTCGTTCTGTTACTATTCCGTGTGAACATTTCGTCTATGTTCACTCTGTCAATTCCTCTGAGTATCTTATACGTTCCTATCATGTCCCCCCTCTCCCTTCATCTTTCTAGTGTCGTAAGGCACAGTTCCCTCAGGCGCTCTTCATACCCCATCCCTCGTAGCTCTGGGACGAGTCTCGTTGCAAACCTCTGAACCTTTTCCAGTTTCCTTATATGCTTCTTCAGATGGGGACTCCATGATGAGGCGGCATACTCTAAGACTGGCCTTACGTAGGCAGTGTAAAGCGCCCTAAATGCCTCCTTACTTGTGTGTGTGTGTGTGTGTGTGTGTGTGTGTGTGTGTGTGTGTGTGTGTGTGTGTGTGTGTGTGTGTGTGTGTGTGTACTCACCTAGTTGTACTCACATAGTTGTTTCTGCAGGATCGAGCATTGACTCTTGGATCCCGCCTTTCGAGCATCGGTTGTTTACAGCAATGACTCCTGTCCCATTTCCCTATCATACCTGGTTTTAAAATTATGAATAGTATTTGCTTCCACAACCTGTTCCTGAAGTGCATTCCATTTCCCCACTACTCTCACGCTAAAAGAAAACTTCCTAACATCTCTGTGACTCATCTGAGTTTCAAGCTTCCATCCATGTCCTCTCGTTCTGTTACTATTCCGTGTGAACATTTCGTCTATGTCCACTCTGTCAATTCCTCTGAGTATCTTATACGTTCCTATCATGTCCCCCCTCTCCCTTCTTCTTTCTAGTGTCGTAAGGCACAGTTCCCTCAGGTGCTCTTCATACCCCATCCCTCGTAGCTCTGGGACGAGTCTCGTTGCAAACCTCTGAACCTTTTCCAGTTTCATTATATGCTTCTTCAGATGGGGACTCCATGATGAGGCGGCATACTCTAAGACTGGCCATACGTAGGCAGTGTAAAGCGCCCTAAATGCCTCCTTACTTGTGTGTGTGTGTGTGTGTGTGTGTGTGTGTGTGTGTGTGTGTGTGTGTGTGTGTGTGTGTGTGTGTGTGTGTGTGTGTGTGTGTGTGTGTGTGTGTGTGTGTGTGTGTGTGTGTGTGTGTGTGTGTGTGTGTGTGTGTGTGTGTGTGTGTGTGTGTGTGTGTGTGTGTGTGTGTGTGTGTACTCACCTAGTTGTACTCACCTAGTTGTGTCTGCAGGATGGAGCATTGACTCTTGGATCCCGCCTTTCGAGCATCGGTTGTTTACAGCAATGACTCCTGTCCCATTTCCCTATCATACCTGGTTTTAAAATTATGAATAGTATTTGCTTCCACAACCTGTTCCTGAAGTGCATTCCATTTCCCCACTACTCTCACGCTAAAAGAAAACTTCCTAACATCTCTGTGACTCATCTGAGTTTCAAGCTTCCATCCATGTCCTCTCGTTCTGTTACTATTCCGTGTGAACATTTCGTCTATGTCCACTCTGTCAATTCCTCTGAGTATCTTATACGTTTCTATCATGTCCCCCCTCTCCCTTCTTCTTTCTAGTGTCGTAAGGCACAGTTCCCTCAGGCGCTCTTCATACCCCATCCCTCGTAGCTCTGGGACGAGTCTCGTTGCAAACCTCTGAACCTTTTCCAGTTTCATTATATGCTTCTTCAGATGGGGACTCCATGATGAGGCGGCATACTCTAAGACTGGCCTTACGTAGGCAGTGTAAAGCGCCCTAAATGCCTCCTTACTTGTGTGTGTGTGTGTGTGTGTGTGTGTGTGTGTGTGTGTGTGTGTGTGTGTGTGTGTGTGTGTGTGTGTGTGTGTGTGTGTGTGTGTGTGTGTACTCACCTAGTTGTACTCACCTAGTTGTTTCTGCAGGATCGAGCATTGACTCTTGGATCCCGCCTTTCGAGCATCGGTTGTTTACAGCAATGACTCCTGTCCCATTTCCCTATCATACCTGGTTTTAAAATTATGAATAGTATTTGCTTCCACAACATGTTCCTGAAGTGCATTCCATTTCCCCACTACTCTCACGCTAAAAGAAAACTTCCTAACATCTCTGTGACTCATCTGAGTTTCAAGCTTCCATCCATGTCCTCTCGTTCTGTTACTATTCCGTGTGAACATTTCGTCTATGTCCACTCTGTCAATTCCTCTGAGTATCTTATTCTTTCCTATCATGTCCCCCCTCTCCCTTCTTCTTTCTAGTGTCGTAAGGCACAGTTCCCTCAGGCGCTCTTCATACCCCATCCCTCGTAGCTCTGGGACGAGTCTCGTTGCAAACCTCTGAACCTTTTCCAGTTTCATTATATGCTTCTTCAGATAGGGACTCCATGATGAGGCGGCATACTCTAAGACTGGCCTTACGTAGGCAGTGTAAAGCGCCCTAAATGCCTCCTTACTTGTGTGTGTGTGTGTGTGTGTGTGTGTGTGTGTGTGTGTGTGTGTGTGTGTGTGTGTGTGTGTGTGTGTGTGTGTGTGTGTGTGTGTGTGTGTGTGTGTGTACTCACCTAGTTGTACTCACCTAGTTGTGTCTGCAGGATGGAGCATTGACTCTTGGATCCCGCCTTTCGAGCATCGGTTGTTTACAGCAATGACTCCTGTCCCATTTCCCTATCATACCTGGTTTTAAAATTATGAATAGTATTTGCTTCCACAACCTGTTCCTGAAGTGCATTCCATTTCCCCACTACTCTCACACTAAAAGAAAACTTCCTAACATCTCTGTGACTCATCTGAGTTTCAAGCTTCCATCCATGTCCTCTCGTTCTGTTACTATTCCGTGTGAACATTTCGTCTATGTCCACTCTGTCAATTCCTCTGAGTATCTTATACGTTCCTATCATGTCCCCCCTCTCCCTTCTTCTTTCTAGTGTCGTAAGGCACAGTTCCCTCAGGCGCTCTTCATACCCCATCCCTCGTAGCTCTGGGACGAGTCTCGTTGCAAACCTCTGAACCTTTTCCAGTTTCATTATATGCTTCTTCAGATGGGGACTCCATGATGAGGTGGCATACTCTAAGACTGGCCTTACGTATGCAGTGTAAAGCGCCCTAAATGCCTCATTACTTGTGTGTGTGTGTGTGTGTGTGTGTGTGTGTGTGTGTGTGTGTGTGTGTGTGTGTGTGTGTGTGTGTGTGTGTGTGTACTCACCTAGTTGTACTCACCTAGTTGTGTCTGCAGGATGGAGCATTGACTCTTGGATCCCGCCTTTCGAGCATCGGTTGTTTACAGCAATGACTCCTGTCCCATTTCCCTATCACACCTGGTTTTAAAATTATGAATAGTATTTGCTTCCACAACCTGTTTCTGAAGTACATTCCATTTCCCCACTACTCTCACGCTAAAAGAAAACTTCCTAACATCTCTGTGACTCATCTGAGTTTCAAGCTTCCATCCATGTCCTCTCGTTCTGTTACTATTCCGTGTGAACATTTCGTCTATGTCCACTCTGTCAATTCCTCTGAGTATCTTATACGTTCCTATCATGTCCCCCCTCTCCCTTCTTCTTTCTAGTGTCGTAAGGCACAGTTCCCTCAGGCGCTCTTCATACCCCATTCCTCGTAGCTCTGGGACGAGTCTCGTTGCAAACCTCTGAACCTTTTCCAGTTTCATTATATGCTTCTTCAGATGGGGACTCCATGATGAGGCGGCATACTCTAAGACTG
>NW_027189385.1:185000-187500 GCF_040958095.1 Procambarus clarkii
GTTTCAAGCCTCCATCCATGTCCTCTCGTTCTGTTACTATTCCGTGTGAACATTTCGTCTATGTCCACTCTGTCAATTCCTCTGAGTATCTTATACGTTCCTATCATGTCCCCCCTCTCCCTTCTTCTTTCTAGTGTCGTAAGGCACAGTTCCCTCAGGCGCTCTTCATACCCCATCCCTCGTAGCTCTGGGACGAGTCTCGTTGCAAACCTCTGAACCTTTTCCAGTTTCATTATATGCTTCTTCAGATGGGGACTCCATGATGAGGCGGCATACTCTAAGACTGGCCTTATGTAGGCAGTGTAAAGCGCCCTAAATGCCTCCTTACTTGTGTGTGTGTGTGTGTGTGTGTGTGTGTGTGTGTGTGTGTACTCACCTAGTTGTACTTACCTAGTTGTGTCTGCAGGATCGAGCATTGACTCTTGGATCCCGCCTTTCGAGCATCGGTTGTTTACAGCAATGACTCCTGTCCCATTTCCCTATCATACCTGGTTTTAAAATTATGAATAGTATTTGCTTCCACAACCTGTTCCTGAAGTGCATTCCATTTCCCCACTACTCTCACGCTAAAAGAAAACTTCCTAACATCTCTGTGACTCATCTGAGTTTCAAGCTTCCATCCATGTCCTCTCGTTCTGTTACTATTCCGTGTGAACATTTCGTCTATGTCCACTCTGTCAATTCCTCTGAGTATCTTATACGTTCCTATCATGTCCCCCCTCTCCCTTCTTCTTTCTAGTGTCGTAAGGCACAGTTCCCTCAGGTGCTCTTCATACCCCATCCCTCGTAGCTCTGGGACGAGTCTCGTTGCAAACCTCTGAACCTTTTCCAGTTTCATTATATGCTTCTTCAGATGGGGACTCCATGATGAGGCGGCATACTCTAAGACTGGCCTTACGTAGGCAGTGTAAAGCGCCCTAAATGCCTCCTTACTTGTGTGTGTGTGTGTGTGTGTGTGTGTGTGTGTGTGTGTGTGTGTGTGTGTGTGTGTGTGTGTGTGTGTGTGTGTGTGTGTATGTGTGTGTGTACTCACCTAGTTGTACTCACCTAGTTGTGTCTGCAGGATCGAGCATTGACTCTTGGATCCCGCCTTTCGAGCATCGGTTGTTTACAGCAATGACTCCTGTCCCATTTCCCTATCATACCTGGTTTTAAAATTATGAATAGTATTTGCTTCCACAACCTGTTCCTGAAGTGCATTCCATTTCCCCACTACTCTCACGCTAAAAGAAAACTTCCTAACATCTCTGTGACTCATCTGAGTTTCAAGCTTCCATCCATGTCCTCTCGTTCTGTTACTATTCCGTGTGAACATTTCGTCTATGTCCACTCTGTCAATTCCTCTGAGTATCTTATACGTTCCTATCATGTCCCCCCTCTCCCTTCTTCTTTCTAGTGTCGTAAGGCACAGTTCCCTCAGGCGCTCTTCATACCTCATCCCTCGTAGCTCTGGGACGAGTCTCGTTGCAAACCTCTGAACCTTTTCCAGTTTCATTATATGCTTCTTCAGATGGGGACTCCATGATGAGGCGGCATACTCTAAGACTGGCCTTACGTAGGCAGTGTAAAGCGCCCTAAATGCCTCCTTACTTGTGTGTGTGTGTGTGTGTGTGTGTGTGTGTGTGTGTGTGTGTGTGTATGTGTGTGTGTGTGTGTGTGTGTGTGTGTGTGTGTGTGTGTGTGTGTGTGTGTGTGTGTGTGTACTCACCAAGTTGTACTCACCTAGTTGTGTCTGCAGGATGGAGCATTGACTCTTGGATCCCGCCTTTCAAGCATCGGTTGTTTACAGCAATGACTCCTGTCCCATTTCCCTATCATACCTGGTTTTAAAATTATGAATAGTATTTGCTTCCACAACATGTTCCTGAAGTGCATTCCATTTCCCCACTACTCTCACGCTAAAAGAAAACTTCCTAACATCTCTGTGACTCATCTGAGTTTCAAGCTTCCATCCATGTCCTCTCGTTCTGTTACTATTCCGTGTGAACATTTCGTCTATGTCCACTCTGTCAATTCCTCTGAGTATCTTATTCTTTCCTATCATGTCCCCCCTCTCCCTTCTTCTTTCTAGTGTCGTAAGGCACAGTTCCCTCAGGCGCTCTTCATACCCCATCCCTCGTAGCTCTGGGACGAGTCTCGTTGCAAACCTCTGAACCTTTTCCAGTTTCATTATATGCTTCTTCAGATAGGGACTCCATGATGAGGCGGCATACTCTAAGACTGGCCTTACGTAGGCAGTGTAAAGCGCCCTAAATGCCTCCTTACTTGTGTGTGTGTGTGTGTGTGTGTGTGTGTGTGTGTGTGTGTGTGTGTGTGTGTGTGTGTGTGTGTGTGTGTGTGTGTGTGTGTGTGTGTGTGTGTGTGTGTGTGTACTCACCTAGTTGTACTCACCTAGTTGTGTCTGCAGGATGGAGCATTGACTCTTGGATCCCGCCTTTCGAGCATCGGTTGTTTACAGCAATGACTCCTGTCCCATTTCCCTATCATACCTGGTTTTAAA
>NW_027189385.1:192500-227500 GCF_040958095.1 Procambarus clarkii
AACCTCTGAACCTTTTCCAGTTTCATTATATGCTTCTTCAGATGGGGACTCCATGATGAGGCGGCATACTCTAAGACTGGCCTTACGTAGGCAGTGTAAAGCGCCCTAAATGCCTCCTTACTTGTGTGTGTGTGTGTGTGTGTGTGTGTGTGTGTGTGTGTGTGTGTGTGTATGTGTGTGTGTGTGTGTGTGTGTGTGTGTGTGTGTGTGTGTGTGTGTGTGTGTGTGTGTGTACTCACCAAGTTGTACTCACCTAGTTGTGTCTGCAGGATCGAGCATTGACTCTTGGATCCCGCCTTTCGAGCATCGGTTGTTTACAGCAATGACTCCTGTCCCATTTCCCTATCATACCTGGTTTTAAAATTATGAATAGTATTTGCTTCCACAACCTGTTCCTGAAGTGCATTCCATTTCCCCACTACTCTCACGCTAAAAGAAAACTTCCTAACATCTCTGTGACTCATCTGAGTTTCAAGCTTCCATCCATGTCCTCTCGTTCTGTTACTATTCCGTGTGAACATTTCGTCTATGTCCACTCTGTCAATTCCTCTGAGTATCTTATACGTTCCTATCATGTCCCCCCTCTCCCTTCTTCTTTCTAGTGTCGTAAGGCACAGTTCCCTCAGGCGCTCTTCATACCCCATCCCTCGTAGCTCTGGGACGAGTCTCGTTGCAAACCTCTGAACCTTTTCCAGTTTCATTATATGCTTCTTCAGATGGGGACTCCATGATGAGGCGGCATACTCTAAGACTGGCCTTACGTAGGCAGTGTAAAGCGCCCTAAATGCCTCCTTACTTGTGTGTGTGTGTGTGTGTGTGTGTGTGTGTGTGTGTGTGTGTGTGTGTGTGTGTGTGTGTGTGTGTGTGTGTGTGTGTGTGTGTGTGTGTGTGTGTGTGTGTGTGTGTGTGTGTGTGTGTGTGTGTGTGTGTGTGTGTGTGTGTACTCATCTAGTTGTACTCACCTAGTTGTGTCTGCAGGATCGAGCATTGACTCTTGGATCCCGCCTTTCGAGCATCGGTTGTTTACAGCAATGACTCCTGTCCCATTTCCCTATCATACCTGGTTTTAAAATTATGAATAGTATTTGCTTCCACAACCTGTTCCTGAAGTGCATTCCATTTCCCCACTACTCTCACGCTAAAAGAAAACTTCCTAACATCTCTGTGACTCATCTGAGTTTCAAGCTTCCATCCATGTCCTCTCGTTCTGTTACTATTCCGTGTGAACATTTCGTCTATGTCCACTCTGTCAATTCCTCTGAGTATCTTATAAGTTCCTATCATGTCCCCCCTCTCCCTTCTTCTTTCTAGTGTCGTAAGGCAGAGTTCCCTCAGGCGCTCTTCATACCCCATCCCTCGTAGCTCTGGGACGAGTCTCGTTGCAAACCTCTGAACCTTTTCCAGTTTCATTATATGCTTCTTCAGATGGGGACTCCATGATGAGGCGGCATACTCTAAGACTGGCCTTACGTAGGCAGTGTAAAGCGCCCTAAATGCCTCCTTATTTGTGTGTGTGTGTGTGTGTGTGTGTGTGTGTGTGTGTGTGTGTGTGTGTGTGTGTGTGTGTGTGTGTGTGTGTGTGTGTGTGTGTGTGTGTGTGTGTGTGTGTGTGTGTGTGTACTCACCTAGTTGTACTCACCTAGTTGTGTCTGCAGGATCGAGCATTGACTCTTGGATCCCGCCTTTCGAGCATCAGTTGTTTACAGCAATGACTCCTGTCCCATTTCCCTATCATACCTGGTTTTAAAATTATGAATAGTATTTGCTTCCACAACCTGTTCCTGAAGTGCATTCCATTTCCCCACTACTCTCACACTAAAAGAAAACTTCCTAACATCTCTGTGACTCATCTGAGTTTCAAGCTTCCATCCATGTCCTCTCGTTCTGTTACTATTCCGTGTGAACATTTCGTCTATGTCCACTCTGTCAATTCCTCTGAGTATCTTATACGTTCCTATCATGTCCCCCCTCTCCCTTCTTCTTTCTAGTGTCGTAAGGCACAGTTCCCTCAGGCGCTCTTCATACCCCATCCCTCGTAGCTCTGGGACGAGTCTCGTTGCAAACCTCTGAACCTTTTCCAGTTTCATTATATGCTTCTTCAGATGGGGACTCCATGATGAGGCGGCATACTCTAAGACTGGCCTTACGTAGGCAGTGTAAAGCGCCCTAAATGCCTCCTTACTTGTGTGTGTGTGTGTGTGTGTGTGTGTGTGTGTGTGTGTGTGTGTGTGTGTGTGTGTGTGTGTGTGTGTGTGTGTGTGTACTCACCTAGTTGTACTCACCTAGTTGTGTCTGCAGGATCGAGCATTGACTCTTGGATCCCGCCTTTCGAGCATCGGTTGTTTACAGCAATGACTCCTGTCCCATTTCCCTATCATACCTGGTTTTAAAATTATGAATAGTATTTGCTTCCACAACCTGTTCCTGAAGTGCATTCCATTTCCCCACTACTCTCACGCTAAAAGAAAACTTCCTAACATCTCTGTGACTCATCTGAGTTTCAAGCTTCCATCCATGTCCTCTCGTTCTGTTACTATTCCGTGTGAACATTTCGTCTATGTCCACTCTGTCAATTCCTCTGAGTATCTTATAAGTTCCTATCATGTCCCCCCTCTCCCTTCTTCTTTCTAGTGTCGTAAGGCAGAGTTCCTTCAGGCGCTCTTCATACCCCATCCCTCGTAGCTCTGGGACGAGTCTCGTTGCAAACCTCTGAACCTTTTCCAGTTTCATTATATGCTTCTTCAGATGGGGACTCCATGATGAGGCGGCATACTCTAAGACTGGCCTTAAGTAGGCAGTGTAAAGCGCCCTAAATGCCTCCTTACTTGTGTGTGTGTGTGTGTGTGTGTGTGTGTGTGTGTGTGTGTGTGTGTGTGTGTGTGTGTGTGTGTGTGTGTGTGTGTGTGTGTGTGTGTGTGTGTGTGTGTACTCACCTAGTTGTACTCACCTAGTTGTGTCTGCAGGATCGAGCATTGACTCTTGGATCCCGCCTTTCGAGCATCAGTTGTTTACAGCAATGACTCCTGTCCCATTTCCCTATCATACCTGGTTTTAAAATTATGAATAGTATTTGCTTCCACAACCTGTTCCTGAAGTGCATTCCATTTCCCCACTACTCTCACACTAAAAGAAAACTTCCTAACATCTCTGTGACTCATCTGAGTTTCAAGCTTCCATCCATGTCCTCTCGTTCTGTTACTATTCCGTGTGAACATTTCGTCTATGTCCACTTTGTCAATTCCTCTGAGTATCTTATACGTTCCTATCATGTCCCCCTCTCCCTTCTTCTTTCTAGTGTCGTAAGGCACAGTTCCCTCAGGCGCTCTTCATACCCCATCCCTCGTAGCTCTGGGACGAGTCTCGTTGCAAACCTCTGAACCTTTTCCAGTTTCATTATATGCTTCTTCAGATGGGGACTCCATGATGAGGCGGCATACTCTAAGACTGGCCTTACGTAGGCAGTGTAAAGCGCCCTAAATGCCTCCTTACTTGTGTGTGTGTGTGTGTGTGTGTGTGTGTGTGTGTGTGTGTGTGTGTGTGTGTGTGTGTGTGTGTGTGTGTGTGTGTGTGTGTGTGTACTCACCTAGTTGTACTCAGCTAGTTGTGTCTGCAGGATCGAGCATTGACTCTTGGATCCCGCCTTTCGAGCATCGGTTGTTTACAGCAATGACTCCTGTCCCATTTCAATATCATACCTGGTTTTAAAATTATGAATAGTATTTGCTTCCACAACCTGTTCCTGAAGTGCATTCCATTTCCCCACTACTCTCACGCTAAAAGAAAACTTCCTAACATCTCTGTGACTCATCTGAGTTTCAAGCTTCCATCCGTGTCCTCTCGTTCTGTTACTATTCCGTGTGAACATTTCGTCTGTGTCCACTCTGTCAATTCCTCTGAGTATCTTATACGTTCCTATCATGTCCCCCCTCTCCCTTCTTCTTTCTAGTGTCGTAAGGCACAGTTCCCTCAGGCGCTCTTCATACCCCATCCCTCGTAGCTCTGGGACGAGTCTCGTTGCAAACCTCTGAACCTTTTCCAGTTTCATTATATGCTTCTTCAGATGGGGACTCCATGATGAGGCGGCATACTCTAAGATTGGCCTTACGTAGGCAGTGTAAAGCGCCCTAAATGCCTCCTTACTTGTGTGTGTGTGTGTGTGTGTGTGTGTGTGTGTGTGTGTGTGTGTGTGTGTGTGTGTGTGTGTGTGTGTGTGTGTGTGTGTGTGTGTGTGTGTGTGTGTGTGTGTGTGTGTGTGTGTGTGTGTACTCACCTAGTTGTACTCACCTAGTTGTGTCTGCAGGATCGAGCATTGACTCTTGGATCCCGCCTTTCGAGCATCGGTTGTTTACAGCAATGACTCCTGTCCCATTTCCCTATCATACCTGGTTTTAAAATTATGAATAGTATTTGCTTCCACAACCTGTTCCTGAAGTGCATTCCATTTCCCCACTACTCTCACGCTAAAAGAAAACTTCCTAACATCTCTGTGACTCATCTGAGTTTCAAGCTTCCATCCATGTCCTCTCGTTCTGTTACTATTCCGTGTGAACATTTCGTCTATGTCCACTCTGTCAATTCCTCTGAGTATCTTATAAGTTCCTATCATGTCCCCCCTCTCCCTTCTTCTTTCTAGTGTCGTAAGGCAGAGTTCCCTCAGGCGCTCTTCATACCCCATCCCTCGTAGCTCTGGGACGAGTCTCGTTGCAAACCTCTGAACCTTTTCAAGTTTCATTATATGCTTCTTCAGATGGGGACTCCATGATGAGGCGGCATACTCTAAGACTGGCCTTACGTAGGCAGTGTAAAGCGCCCTAAATGCCTCCTTACTTGTGTGTGTGTGTGTGTGTGTGTGTGTGTGTGTGTGTGTGTGTGTGTGTGTGTGTGTGTGTGTGTGTGTGTGTGTGTGTGTGTGTGTGTGTGTGTGTACTCACCTAGTTGTACTCACCTAGTTGTGTCTGCAGGATCGAGCATTGACTCTTGGATCCCGCCTTTCGAGCATCAGTTGTTTACAGCAATGACTCCTGTCCCATTTCCCTATCATACCTGGTTTTAAAATTATGAATAGTATTTGCTTCCACAACCTGTTCCTGAAGTGCATTCCATTTCCCCACTACTCTCACACTAAAAGAAACCTTCCTAACATCTCTGTGACTCATCTGAGTTTCAAGCTTCCATCCATGTCCTCTCGTTCTGTTACTATTCCGTGTGAACATTTCGTCTATGTCCACTCTGTCAATTCCTCTGAGTATCTTATACGTTCCTATCATGTCCCCCCTCTCCCTTCTTCTTTCTAGTGTCGTAAGGCACAGTTCCCTCAGGCGCTCTTCATACCCCATCCCTCGTAGCTCTGGGACGAGTCTCGTTGCAAACCTCTGAACCTTTTCCAGTTTCATTATATGCTTCTTCAGATGGGGACTCCATGATGAGGCGGCATACTCTAAGACTGGCCTTACGTAGGCAGTGTAAAGCGCCCTAAATGCCTCTTTACTTGTGTGTGTGTGTGTGTGTGTGTGTGTGTGTGTGTGTGTGTGTGTGTGTGTGTGTGTGTGTGTGTGTGTGTGTGTGTGTGTGTGTGTGTGTGTACTCACCTAGTTGTACTCACCTAGTTGTGTCTGCAGGATCGAGCATTGACTCTTGGATCCCGCCTTTCGAGCATCGGTTGTTTACAGCAATGACTCCTGTCCCATTTCCATATCATACCTGGTTTTAAAATTATGAATAGTATTTGCTTCCACAACCTGTTCCTGAAGTGCATTCCATTTCCCCACTACTCTCACGCTAAAAGAAAACTTCCTAACATCTCTGTGACTCATCTGAGTTTCAAGCTTCCATCCATGTCCTCTCGTTCTGTTACTATTCCGTGTGAACATTTCGTCTGTGTCCACTCTGTCAATTCCTCTGAGTATCTTATACGTTCCTATCATGTCCCCCCTCTCCCTTCTTCTTTCTAGTGTCGTAAGGCACAGTTCCCTCAGGCGCTCTTCATACCCCATCCCTCGTAGCTCTGGGACGAGTCTCGTTGCAAACCTCTGAACCTTTTCCAGTTTCATTATATGCTTCTTCAGATGGGGACTCCATGATGAGGCGGCATACTCTAAGACTGGCCTTACGTAGGCAGTGTAAAGCGCCCTAAATGCCTCCTTACTTGTGTGTGTGTGTGTGTGTGTGTGTGTGTGTGTGTGTGTGTGTGTGTGTGTGTGTGTGTGTGTGTGTGTGTGTACTCACCTAGTTGTACTCACCTAGTTGTGTCTGCAGGATCGAGCATTGACTCTTGGATCCCGCCTTTCGAGCATCAGTTGTTTACAGCAATGACTCCTGTCCCATTTCCCTATCATACCTGGTTTTAAAATTATGAATAGTATTTGCTTCCACAACCTGTTCCTGAAGTGCATTCCATTTCCCCACTACTCTCACACTAAAAGAAAACTTCCTAACATCTCTGTGACTCATCTGAGTTTCAAGCTTCCATCCATGTCCTCTCGTTCTGTTACTATTCCGTGTGAACATTTCGTCTATGTCCACTCTGTCAATTCCTCTGAGTATCTTATACGTTCCTATCATGTCCCCCCTCTCCCTTCTTCTTTCTAGTGTCGTAAGGCACAGTTCCCTCAGGCGCTCTTCATACCCCATCCCTCGTAGCTCTGGGACGAGTCTCGTTGCAAACCTCTGAACCTTTTCCAGTTTCATTATATGCTTCTTCAGATGGGGACTCCATGATGAGGCGGCATACTCTAAGACTGGCCTTACGTAGGCAGTGTAAAGCGCCCTAAATGCCTCCTTACTTGTGTGTGTGTGTGTGTGTGTGTGTGTGTGTGTGTGTGTGTGTGTGTGTGTGTGTGTGTGTGTGTGTGTGTGTGTGTGTGTGTGTGTGTGTGTGTGTGTGTGTGTGTGTGTACTCACCTAGTTGTACTCACCTAGTTGTGTCTGCAGGATCGAGCATTGACTCTTGGATCCCGCCTTTCGAACATCGGTTGTTTACAGCAATGACTCCTGTCCCATTTCCCTATCATACCTGGTTTTAAAATTATGAATAGTATTTGCTTCCACAACCTGTTCCTGAAGTGCATTCCATTTCCCCACTACTCTCACGCTAAAAGAAAACTTCCTAACATCTCTGTGACTCATCTGAGTTTCAAGCTTCCATCCATGTCCTCTCGTTCTGTTACTATTCCGTGTGAACATTTCGTCTGTGTCCACTCTGTCAATTCCTCTGAGTATCTTATACGTTCCTATCATGTCCCCCCTCTCCCTTCTTCTTTCTAGTGTCGTAAGGCACAGTTCCCTCAGGCGCTCTTCATACCCCATCCCTCGTAGCTCTGGGACGAGTCTCGTTGCAAACCTCTGAACCTTTTCCAGTTTCATTATATGCTTCTTCAGATGGGGACTCCATGATGAGGCGGCATACTCTAAGACTGGCCTTACGTAGGCAGTGTAAAGCGCCCTAAATGCCTCCTTACTTGTGTGTGTGTGTGTGTGTGTGTGTGTGTGTGTGTGTGTGTGTGTGTGTGTGTGTGTGTGTGTGTGTGTGTGTGTGTGTGTGTGTGTGTGTGTGTGTGTACTCACCTAGTTGTACCCACCTAGTTGTGTCTGCAGGATCGAGCATTGACTCTTGGATCCCGCCTTTCGAGCATCAGTTGTTTACAGCAATGACTCCTGTCCCATTTCCCTATCATACCTGGTTTTAAAATTATGAATAGTATTTGCTTCCACAACCTGTTCCTGAAGTGCATTCCATTTCCCCACTACTCTCACACTAAAAGAAAACTTCCTAACATCTCTGTGACTCATCTGAGTTTCAAGCTTCCATCCATGTCCTCTCGTTCTGTTACTATTCCGTGTGAACATTTCGTCTATGTCCACTCTGTCAATTCCTCTGAGTATCTTATACGTTCCTATCATGTCCCCCCTCTCCCTTCTTCTTTCTAGTGTCGTAAGGCACAGTTCCCTCAGGCGCTCTTCATACCCCATCCCTCGTAGCTCTGGGACGAGTCTCGTTGCAAACCTCTGAACCTTTTCCAGATTCATTATATGCTTCTTCAGATGGGGACTCCATGATGAGGCGGCATACTCTAAGACTGGCCTTACGTAGGCAGTGTAAAGCGCCCTAAATGCCTCCTTACTTGTGTGTGTGTGTGTGTGTGTGTGTGTGTGTGTGTGTGTGTGTGTGTGTGTGTGTGTGTGTGTGTGTGTGTGTGTGTGTGTGTGTGTGTGTGTGTGTGTGTGTGTGTTTGTGTGTACTCACCTAGTTGTACTCACCTAGTTGTGTCTGCAGGATCGAGCATTGACTCTTGGATCCCGCCTTTCGAGCATCGGTTGTTTACAGCAATGACTCCTGTCCCATTTCCCTATCATACCTGGTTTTAAAATTATGAATAGTATTTGCTTCCACAACCTGTTCCTGAAGTGCATTCCATTTCCCCACTACTCTCACACTAAAAGAAAACTTCCTAACATCTCTGTGACTCATCTGAGTTTCAAGCTTCCATCCATGTCCTCTCGTTCTGTTACTATTCCGTGTGAACATTTCGTCTATGTCCACTCTGTCAATTCCTCTGAGTATCTTATGCGTTCCTATCATGTCCCCCCTCTCCCTTCTTCTTTCTAGTGTCGTAAGGCACAGTTCCCTCAGGCGCTCTTCATACCCCATCCCTCGTAGCTCTGGGACGAGTCTCGTTGCAAACCTCTGAACCTTTTCCAGTTTCATTATATGCTTCTTCAGATGGGGACTCCATGATGAGGCGGCATACTCTAAGACTGGCCTTACGTAGGCAGTGTAAAGCGCCCTAAATGCCTCCTTACTTGTGTGTGTGTGTGTGTGTGTGTGTGTGTGTGTGTGTGTGTGTGTGTGTGTGTGTGTGTGTGTGTGTGTGTGTGTGTGTGTGTGTGTGTGTGTGTACTCACCTAGTTGTACTCACCTAGTTGTGTCTGCAGGATCGAGCATTGACTCTTGGATCCCGCCTTTCGAGCATCGGTTGTTTACAGCAATGACTCCTGTCCCATTTCCATATCATACCTGGTTTTAAAATTATGAATAGTATTTGCTTCCACAACCTGTTCCTGAAGTGCATTCCATTTCCCCACTACTCTCACGCTAAAAGAAAACTTCCTAACATCTCTGTGACTCATCTGAGTTTCAAGCTTCCATCCGTGTCCTCTCGTTCTGTTACTATTCCGTGTGAACATTTCGTCTGTGTCCACTCTGTCCATTCCTCTGAGTATCTTATACGTTCCTATCATGTCCCCCCTCTCCCTTCTTCTTTCTAGTGTCGTAAGGCACAGTTCCCTCAGGCGCTCTTCATACCCCATCCCTCGTAGCTCTGGGACGAGTCTCGTTGCAAACCTCTGAACCTTTTCCAGTTTCATTATATGCTTCTTCAGATGGGGACTCCATGATGAGGCGGCATACTCTAAGATTGGCCTTACGTAGGCAGTGTAAAGCGCCCTAAATGCCTCCTTACTTGTGTGTGTGTGTGTGTGTGTGTGTGTGTGTGTGTGTGTGTGTGTGTGTGTGTGTGTGTGTGTGTGTGTGTGTGTGTGTGTGTGTGTGTGTGTGTGTGTGTGTGTGTGTGTGTGTGTGTACTCACTTAGTTGTACTCACCTAGTTGTGTCTGCAGGATCGAGCATTGACTCTTGGATCCCGCCTTTCGAGCATCGGTTGTTTACAGCAATGACTCCTGTCCCATTTCCCTATCATACCTGGTTTTAAAATTATGAATAGTATTTGCTTCCACAACCTGTTCCTGAAGTGCATTCCATTTCCCCACTACTCTCACGCTAAAAGAAAACTTCCTAACATCTCTGTGACTCATCTGAGTTTCAAGCTTCCATCCATGTCCTCTCGTTCTGTTACTATTCCGTGTGAACATTTCGTCTATGTCCACTCTGTCAATTCCTCTGAGTATCTTATACGTTCCTATCATGTCCCCCCTCTCCCTTCTTCTTTCTAGTGTCGTAAGGCACAGTTCCCTCAGGCGCTCTTCATACCCCATCCCTCGTAGCTCTGGGACGAGTCTCGTTGCAAACCTCTGAACCTTTTCCAGTTTCATTATATGCTTCTTCAGATGGGGACTCCATGATGAGGCGGCATACTCTAAGACTGGCCTTACGTAGGCAGTGTAA
The DNA here is from genome assembly GCF_040958095.1 of Procambarus clarkii. Classification (NCBI taxonomy): domain Eukaryota; kingdom Metazoa; phylum Arthropoda; class Malacostraca; order Decapoda; family Cambaridae; genus Procambarus; species Procambarus clarkii. The sequence goes on from NW_027189385.1 coordinate 202,620, forward strand.
AGCGCCCTAAATGCCTCCTTACTTGTGTGTGTGTGTGTGTGTGTGTGTGTGTGTGTGTGTGTGTGTGTGTGTGTGTGTGTGTGTGTGTACTCACCTAGTTGTACTCACCTAGTTGTACTCACCTAGTTGTGTCAGCAGGATCGAGCATTGACTCTTGGATCCCGCCTTTCGAGCATCAGTTGTTTACAGCAATGACTCCTGTCCCATTTCCCTATCATACCTGGTTTTAAAATTATGAATAGTATTTGCTTCCACAACCTGTTCCTGAAGTGCATTCCATTTCCCCACTACTCTCACACTAAAAGAAAACTTCCTAACATCTCTGTGACTCATCTGAGTTTCAAGCTTCCATCCATGTCCTCTCGTTCTGTTACTATTCCGTATGAACATTTCGTCTATGTCCACTCTGTCAATTCCTCTGAGTATCTTATACGTTCCTATCATGTCCCCCCTCTCCCTTCTTCTTTCTAGTGTCGTAAGGCACAGTTCCCTCAGGCGCTCTTCATACCCCATCCCTCGTAGCTCTGGGACGAGTCTCGTTGCAAACCTCTGAACCTTTTCCAGTTTCATTATATGCTTCTTCAGATGGGGACTCCATGATGAGGCGGCATACTCTAAGACTGGCCTTACGTAGGCAGTGTAAAGCGCCCTAAATGCCTCCTTACTTGTGTGTGTGTGTGTGTGTGTGTGTGTGTGTGTGTGTGTGTGTGTGTGTGTGTGTGTGTGTGTGTGTGTGTGTGTGTGTGTGTGTGTGTGTGTGTGTGTGTGTGTGTACTCACCTAGTTGTACTCACCTAGTTGTGTCTGCAGGATCGAGCATTGACTCTTGGATCCCGCCTTTCGAGCATCGGTTGTTTACAGCAATGACTCCTGTCCCATTTCCATATCATACCTGGTTTTAAAATTATGAATAGTATTTGCTTCCACAACCTGTTCCTGAAGTGCAATCCATTTCCCCACTACTCTCACGCTAAAAGAAAACTTCCTAACATCTCTGTGACTCATCTGAGTTTCAAGCTTCCATCCGTGTCCTCTCGTTCTGTTACTATTCCGTGTGAACATTTCGTCTGTGTCCACTCTGTCAATTCCTCTGAGTATCTTATACGTTCCTATCATGTCCCCCCTCTCCCTTCTTCTTTCTAGTGTCGTAAGGCACAGTTCCCTCAGGCGCTCTTCATACCCCATCCCTCGTAGCTCTGGGACGAGTCTCGTTGCAAACCTCTGAACCTTTTCCAGTTTCATTATATGCTTCTTCAGATGGGGACTCCATGATGAGGCGGCATACTCTAAGATTGGCCTTACGTAGGCAGTGAAAAGCGCCCTAAATGCCTCCTTACTTGTGTGTGTGTGTGTGTGTGTGTGTGTGTGTGTGTGTGTGTGTGTGTGTGTGTGTGTGTGTGTGTGTGTGTGTGTGTGTGTGTGTGTGTGTGTGTGTGTGTGTGTGTGTGTGTGTGTACTCACCTAGTTGTACTCACCTAGTTGTGTCTGCAGGATCGAGCATTGACTCTTGGATCCCGCCTTTCGAGCATCGGTTGTTTACAGCAATGACTCCTGTCCCATTTCCCTATCATACCTGGTTTTAAAATTATGAATAGTATTTGCTTCCACAACCTGTTCCTGAAGTGCATTCCATTTCCCCACTACTCTCACGCTAAAAGAAAACTTCCTAACATCTCTGTGACTCATCTGAGTTTCAAGCTTCCATCCATGTCCTCTCGTTCTGTTACTATTCCGTGTGAACATTTCGTCTATGTCCACTCTGTCAATTCCTCTGAGTATCTTATAAGTTCCTATCATGTCCCCCCTCTCCCTTCTTCTTTCTAGTGTCGTAAGGCAGAGTTCCCTCAGGCGCTCTTCATACCCCATCCCTCGTAGCTCTGGGACGAGTCTCGTTGCAAACCTCTGAACCTTTTCCAGTTTCATTATATGCTTCTTCAGATGGGGACTCCATGATGAGGCGGCATACTCTAAGACTGGCCTTACGTTGGCAGTGTAAAGCGCCCTAAATGCCTCCTTACTTGTGTGTGTGTGTGTGTGTGTGTGTGTGTGTGTGTGTGTGTGTGTGTGTGTGTGTGTGTGTGTGTGTGTGTTTGTGTGTGTGTGTGTGTGTGTGTGTGTACTCACCTAGTTGTACTCACCTAGTTGTGTCTGCAGGATCGAGCATTGACTCTTGGATCCCGCCTTTCGAGCATCAGTTGTTTACAGCAATGACTCCTGTCCCATTTCCCTATCATACCTGGTTTTAAAATTATGAATAGTATTTGCTTCCACAACCTGTTCCTGAAGTGCATTCCATTTCCCCACTACTCTCACACTAAAAGAAAACTTCCTAACATCTCTGTGACTCATCTGAGTTTCAAGCTTCCATCCATGTCCTCTCGTTCTGTTACTATTCCGTGTGAACATTTCGTCTATGTCCACTCTGTCAATTCCTCTGAGTATCTTATATGTTCCTATCATGTCCCCCCTCTCCCTTCTTCTTTCTAGTGTCGTAAGGCACAGTTCCCTCAGGCGCTCTTCATACCCCATCCCTCGTAGCTCTGGGACGAGTCTCGTTGCAAACCTCTGAACCTTTTCCAGTTTCATTATATGCTTCTTCAGATGGGGACTCCATGATGAGGCGGCATACTCTAAGACTGGCCTTACGTAGGCAGTGTAAAGCGCCCTAAATGCCTCCTTACTTGTGTGTGTGTGTGTGTGTGTGTGTGTGTGTGTGTGTGTGTGTGTGTGTGTGTGTGTGTGTGTGTGTGTACTCACCTAGTTGTACTCACCTAGTTGTGTCTGCAGGATCGAGCATTGACTCTTGGATCCCGCCTTTCGAGCATCGGTTGTTTACAGCAATGACTCCTGTCCCATTTCCATATCATACCTGGTTTTAAAATTATGAATAGTATTTGCTTCCACAACCTGTTCCTGAAGTGCATTCCATTTCCCCACTACTCTCACGCTAAAAGAAAACTTCCTAACATCTCTGTGACTCATCTGAGTTTCAAGCTTCCATCCATGTCCTCTCGTTCTGTTACTATTCCGTGTGAACATTTCGTCTGTGTCCACTCTGTCAATTCCTCTGAGTATCTTATACGTTCCTATCATGTCCCCCCTCTCCCTTCTTCTTTCTAGTGTCGTAAGGCACAGTTCCCTCAGGCGCTCTTCATACCCCATCCCTCGTAGCTCTGGGACGAGTCTCGTTGCAAACCTCTGAACCTTTTCCAGTTTCATTATATGCTTCTTCAGATGGGGACTCCATGATGAGGCGGCATACTCTAAGACTGGCCTTACGTAGGCAGTGTAAAGCGCCGTAAATGCCTCCTTACTTGTGTGTGTGTGTGTGTGTGTGTGTGTGTGTGTGTGTGTGTGTGTGTGTGTGTGTGTGTGTGTGTGTGTGTGTGTGTGTGTGTGTGTGTGTGTGTGTGTGTGTGTGTGTACTCACCTAGTTGTACTCACCTAGTTGTGTCTGCAGGATCGAGCATTGACTCTTGGATCCCGCCTTTCGAGCATCGGTTGTTTACAGCAATGACTCCTGTCCCATTTCCCTATCATTCCTGGTTTTAAAATTATGAATAGTATTTGCTTCCACAACCTGTTCCTGAAGTGCATTCCATTTCCCCACTACTCTCACGCTAAAAGAAAACTTCCTAACATCTCTGTGACTCATCTGAGTTTCAAGCTTCCATCCATGTCCTCTCGTTCTGTTACTATTCCGTGTGAACATTTCGTCTATGTCCACTCTGTCAATTCCTCTGAGTATCTTATACGTTCCTATCATGTCCCCCCTCTCCCTTCTTCTTTCTAGTGTCGTAAGGCACAGTTCCCTCAGGCGCTCTTTATACCCCATTCCTCGTAGCTCTGGGACGAGTCTCGTTGCAAACCTCTGAACCTTTTCCAGTTTCATTATATGTTTCTTCAGATGGGGACTCCATGATGAGGCGGCATACTCTAAGACTGGCCTTACGTAGGCAGTGTAAAGCGCCCTAAATGCCTCCTTACTTGTGTGTGTGTGTGTGTGTGTGTGTGTGTGTGTGTGTGTGTGTGTGTGTGTGTGTGTGTGTGTGTGTACTCACCTAGTTGTACTCACCTAGTTGTACTCACCTAGTTGTGTCAGCAGGATCGAGCATTGACTCTTGGATCCCGCCTTTCGAGCATCAGTTGTTTACAGCAATGACTCCTGTCCCATTTCCCTATCATACCTGGTTTTAAAATTATGAATAGTATTTGCTTCCACAACCTGTTCCTGAAGTGCATTCCATTTCCCCACTACTCTCACACTAAAAGAAAACTTCCTAACATCTCTGTGACTCATCTGAGTTTCAAGCTTCCATCCATGTCCTCTCGTTCTGTTACTATTCCGTATGAACATTTCGTCTATGTCCACTCTGTCAATTCCTCTGAGTATCTTATACGTTCCTATCATGTCCCCCCTCTCCCTTCTTCTTTCTAGTGTCGTAAGGCACAGTTCCCTCAGGCGCTCTTCATACCCCATCCCTCGTAGCTCTGGGACGAGTCTCGTTGCAAACCTCTGAACCTTTTCCAGTTTCATTATATGCTTCTTCAGATGGGGACTCCATGATGAGGCGGCATACTCTAAGACTGGCCTTACGTAGGCAGTGTAAAGCGCCCTAAATGCCTCCTTACTTGTGTGTGTGTGTGTGTGTGTGTGTGTGTGTGTGTGTGTGTGTGTGTGTGTGTGTGTGTGTGTGTGTGTGTGTGTGTGTGTGTGTGTGTGTGTGTGTGTGTGTGTACTCACCTAGTTGTACTCACCTAGTTGTGTCTGCAGGATCGAGCATTGACTCTTGGATCCCGCCTTTCGAGCATCGGTTGTTTACAGCAATGACTCCTGTCCCATTTCCATATCATACCTGGTTTTAAAATTATGAATAGTATTTGCTTCCACAACCTGTTCCTGAAGTGCAATCCATTTCCCCACTACTCTCACGCTAAAAGAAAACTTCCTAACATCTCTGTGACTCATCTGAGTTTCAAGCTTCCATCCGTGTCCTCTCGTTCTGTTACTATTCCGTGTGAACATTTCGTCTGTGTCCACTCTGTCAATTCCTCTGAGTATCTTATACGTTCCTATCATGTCCCCCCTCTCCCTTCTTCTTTCTAGTGTCGTAAGGCACAGTTCCCTCAGGCGCTCTTCATACCCCATCCCTCGTAGCTCTGGGACGAGTCTCGTTGCAAACCTCTGAACCTTTTCCAGTTTCATTATATGCTTCTTCAGATGGGGACTCCATGATGAGGCGGCATACTCTAAGATTGGCCTTACGTAGGCAGTGAAAAGCGCCCTAAATGCCTCCTTACTTGTGTGTGTGTGTGTGTGTGTGTGTGTGTGTGTGTGTGTGTGTGTGTGTGTGTGTGTGTGTGTGTGTGTGTGTGTGTGTGTGTGTGTGTGTGTGTGTGTGTGTGTGTGTGTACTCACCTAGTTGTACTCACCTAGTTGTGTCTGCAGGATCGAGCATTGACTCTTGGATCCCGCCTTTCGAGCATCGGTTGTTTACAGCAATGACTCCTGTCCCATTTCCCTATCATACCTGGTTTTAAAATTATGAATAGTATTTGCTTCCACAACCTGTTCCTGAAGTGCATTCCATTTCCCCACTACTCTCACGCTAAAAGAAAACTTCCTAACATCTCTGTGACTCATCTGAGTTTCAAGCTTCCATCCATGTCCTCTCGTTCTGTTACTATTCCGTGTGAACATTTCGTCTATGTCCACTCTGTCAATTCCTCTGAGTATCTTATAAGTTCCTATCATGTCCCCCCTCTCCCTTCTTCTTTCTAGTGTCGTAAGGCAGAGTTCCCTCAGGCGCTCTTCATACCCCATCCCTCGTAGCTCTGGGACGAGTCTCGTTGCAAACCTCTGAACCTTTTCCAGTTTCATTATATGCTTCTTCAGATGGGGACTCCATGATGAGGCGGCATACTCTAAGACTGGCCTTACGTTGGCAGTGTAAAGCGCCCTAAATGCCTCCTTACTTGTGTGTGTGTGTGTGTGTGTGTGTGTGTGTGTGTGTGTGTGTGTGTGTGTGTGTGTGTGTGTGTGTGTTTGTGTGTGTGTGTGTGTGTGTGTGTGTACTCACCTAGTTGTACTCACCTAGTTGTGTCTGCAGGATCGAGCATTGACTCTTGGATCCCGCCTTTCGAGCATCAGTTGTTTACAGCAATGACTCCTGTCCCATTTCCCTATCATACCTGGTTTTAAAATTATGAATAGTATTTGCTTCCACAACCTGTTCCTGAAGTGCATTCCATTTCCCCACTACTCTCACACTAAAAGAAAACTTCCTAACATCTCTGTGACTCATCTGAGTTTCAAGCTTCCATCCATGTCCTCTCGTTCTGTTACTATTCCGTGTGAACATTTCGTCTATGTCCACTCTGTCAATTCCTCTGAGTATCTTATATGTTCCTATCATGTCCCCCCTCTCCCTTCTTCTTTCTAGTGTCGTAAGGCACAGTTCCCTCAGGCGCTCTTCATACCCCATCCCTCGTAGCTCTGGGACGAGTCTCGTTGCAAACCTCTGAACCTTTTCCAGTTTCATTATATGCTTCTTCAGATGGGGACTCCATGATGAGGCGGCATACTCTAAGACTGGCCTTACGTAGGCAGTGTAAAGCGCCCTAAATGCCTCCTTACTTGTGTGTGTGTGTGTGTGTGTGTGTGTGTGTGTGTGTGTGTGTGTGTGTGTGTGTGTGTGTGTGTGTGTACTCACCTAGTTGTACTCACCTAGTTGTGTCTGCAGGATCGAGCATTGACTCTTGGATCCCGCCTTTCGAGCATCGGTTGTTTACAGCAATGACTCCTGTCCCATTTCCATATCATACCTGGTTTTAAAATTATGAATAGTATTTGCTTCCACAACCTGTTCCTGAAGTGCATTCCATTTCCCCACTACTCTCACGCTAAAAGAAAACTTCCTAACATCTCTGTGACTCATCTGAGTTTCAAGCTTCCATCCATGTCCTCTCGTTCTGTTACTATTCCGTGTGAACATTTCGTCTGTGTCCACTCTGTCAATTCCTCTGAGTATCTTATACGTTCCTATCATGTCCCCCCTCTCCCTTCTTCTTTCTAGTGTCGTAAGGCACAGTTCCCTCAGGCGCTCTTCATACCCCATCCCTCGTAGCTCTGGGACGAGTCTCGTTGCAAACCTCTGAACCTTTTCCAGTTTCATTATATGCTTCTTCAGATGGGGACTCCATGATGAGGCGGCATACTCTAAGACTGGCCTTACGTAGGCAGTGTAAAGCGCCGTAAATGCCTCCTTACTTGTGTGTGTGTGTGTGTGTGTGTGTGTGTGTGTGTGTGTGTGTGTGTGTGTGTGTGTGTGTGTGTGTGTGTGTGTGTGTGTGTGTGTGTGTGTGTGTGTGTGTGTGTACTCACCTAGTTGTACTCACCTAGTTGTGTCTGCAGGATCGAGCATTGACTCTTGGATCCCGCCTTTCGAGCATCGGTTGTTTACAGCAATGACTCCTGTCCCATTTCCCTATCATTCCTGGTTTTAAAATTATGAATAGTATTTGCTTCCACAACCTGTTCCTGAAGTGCATTCCATTTCCCCACTACTCTCACGCTAAAAGAAAACTTCCTAACATCTCTGTGACTCATCTGAGTTTCAAGCTTCCATCCATGTCCTCTCGTTCTGTTACTATTCCGTGTGAACATTTCGTCTATGTCCACTCTGTCAATTCCTCTGAGTATCTTATACGTTCCTATCATGTCCCCCCTCTCCCTTCTTCTTTCTAGTGTCGTAAGGCACAGTTCCCTCAGGCGCTCTTTATACCCCATTCCTCGTAGCTCTGGGACGAGTCTCGTTGCAAACCTCTGAACCTTTTCCAGTTTCATTATATGTTTCTTCAGATGGGGACTCCATGATGAGGCGGCATACTCTAAGACTGGCCTTACGTAGGCAGTGTAAAGCGCCCTAAATGCCTCCTTACTTGTGTGTGTGTGTGTGTGTGTGTGTGTGTGTGTGTGTGTGTGTGTGTGTGTGTGTGTGTGTGTGTGTGTGTACTCACCTAGTTGTACTCACCTAGTTGTACTCACCTAGTTGTGTCAGCAGGATCGAGCATTGACTCTTGGATCCCGCCTTTCGAGCATCAGTTGTTTACAGCAATGACTCCTGTCCCATTTCCCTATCATACCTGGTTTTAAAATTATGAATAGTATTTGCTTCCACAACCTGTTCCTGAAGTGCATTCCATTTCCCCACTACTCTCACACTAAAAGAAAACTTCCTAACATCTCTGTGACTCATCTGAGTTTCAAGCTTCCATCCATGTCCTCTCGTTCTGTTACTATTCTGTATGAACATTTTGTCTATGTCCACTCTGTCAATTCCTCTGAGTATCTTATACGTTCCTATCATGTCCCCCCTCTCCCTTCTTCTTTCTAGTGTCGTAAGGCACAGTTCCCTCAGGCGCTCTTCATACCCCATCCCTCGTAGCTCTGGGACGAGTCTCGTTGCAAACCTCTGAACCTTTTCCAGTTTCATTATATGCTTCTTCAGATGGGGACTCCATGATGAGGCGGCATACTCTAAGACTGGCCTTACGTAGGCAGTGTAAAGCGCCCTAAATGCCTCCTTACTTGTGTGTGTGTGTGTGTGTGTGTGTGTGTGTGTGTGTGTGTGTGTGTGTGTGTGTGTGTGTGTGTGTGTGTGTGTGTGTGTGTGTGTGTGTGTGTGTGTGTGTGTGTGTACTCACCTAGTTGTACTCACCTAGTTGTGTCTGCAGGATCGAGCATTGACTCTTGGATCCCGCCTTTCGAGCATCGGTTGTTTACAGCAATGACTCCTGTCCCATTTCCATATCATACCTGGTTTTAAAATTATGAATAGTATTTGCTTCCACAACCTGTTCCTGAAGTGCATTCCATTTCCCCACTACTCTCACGCTAAAAGAAAACTTCCTAACATCTCTGTGACTCATCTGAGTTTCAAGCTTCCATCCATGTCCTCTCGTTCTGTTACTATTCCGTGTGAACATTTCGTCTGTGTCCACTCTGTCAATTCCTCAGAGTATCTTATACGTTCCTATCATGTCCCCCCTCTCCCTTCTTCTTTCTAGTGTCGTAAGGCACAGTTCCCTCAGGCGCTCTTCATACCCCATCCCTCGTAGCTCTGGGACGAGTCTCGTTGCAAACCTCTGAACCTTTTCCAGTTTCATTATATGCTTCTTCAGATGGGGACTCCATGATGAGGCGGCATACTCTAAGACTGGCCTTACGTAGGCAGTGTAAAGCGCCCTAAATGCCTCCTTACTTGTGTGTGTGTGTGTGTGTGTGTGTGTGTGTGTGTGTGTGTGTGTGTGTGTGTGTGTGTGTGTGTGTGTGTGTGTGTGTGTGTGTGTGTGTGTGTGTATGTGTGTGTGTACTCACCTAGTTGTACTCACCTAGTTGTGTCTGCAGGATCGAGCATTGACTCTTGGATCCCGCCTTTCGAGCATCGGTTGTTTACAGCAATGACTCCTGTCCCATTTCCCTATCATACCTGGTTTTAAAATTATGAATAGTATTTGCTTCCACAACCTGTTCCTGAAGTGCATTCCATTTCCCCACTACTCTCACGCTAAAAGAAAACTTCCTAACATCTCTGTGACTCATCTGAGTTTCAAGCTTCCATCCATGTCCTCTCGTTCTGTTACTATTCCGTGTGAACATTTCGTCTATGTCCACTCTGTCAATTCCTCTGAGTATCTTATAAGTTCCTATCATGTCCCCCCTCTCCCTTCTTCTTTCTAGTGTCGTAAGGCAGAGTTCCCTCAGGCGCTCTTCATACCCCATCCCTCGTAGCTCTGGGACGAGTTTCGTTGCAAACCTCTGAACCTTTTCCAGTTTCATTATATGCTTCTTCAGATGGGGACTCCATGATGAGGCGGCATACTCTAAGACTGGCCTTACGTAGGCAGTGTAAAGCGCCCTAAATGCCTCCTTACGTGTGTGTGTGTGTGTGTGTGTGTGTGTGTGTGTGTGTGTGTGTGTGTGTACTCACCTAGTTGTACTCACCTAGTTGTGTCTGCAGGATCGAGCATTGACTCTTGGATCCCGCCTTTCGAGCATCAGTTGTTTACAGCAATGACTCCTGTCCCATTTCCCTATCATACCTGGTTTTAAAATTATGAATAGTATTTGCTTCCACAACCTGTTCCTGAAGTGCATTCCATTTCCCCACTACTCTCACACTAAAAGAAAACTTCCTAACATCTCTGTGACTCATCTGAGTTTCAAGCTTCCATCCATGTCCTCTCGTTCTGTTACTATTCCGTGTGAACATTTCGTCTATGTCCACTCTGTCAATTCCTCTGAGTGTCTTATACGTTCCTATCATGTCCCCCCTCTCCCTTCTTCTTTCTAGTGTCGTAAGGCACAGTTCCCTCAGGCGCTCTTCATACCCCATCCCTCGTAGCTCTGGGACGAGTCTCGTTGCAAACCTCTGAACCTTTTCCAGTTTCATTATATGCTTCTTCAGATGGGGACTCCATGATGAGGCGGCATACTCTAAGACTGGCCTTACGTAGGCAGTGTAAAGCGCCGTAAATGCCTCCTTACTTGTGTGTGTGTGTGTGTGTGTGTGTGTGTGTGTGTGTGTGTGTGTGTGTGTGTGTGTGTGTGTGTGTGTGTGTGTGTGTGTGTGTGTGTGTGTGTGTGTGTGTGTGTGTGTACTCACCTAGTTGTACTCACCTAGTTGTGTCTGCAGGATCGAGCATTGACTCTTGGATCCCGCCTTTCGAGCATCGGTTGTTTACAGCAATGACTCCTGTCCCATTTCCCTATCATTCCTGGTTTTAAAATTATGAATAGTATTTGCTTCCACAACCTGTTCCTGAAGTGCATTCCATTTCCCCACTACTCTCACGCTAAAAGAAAACTTCCTAACATCTCTGTGACTCATCTGAGTTTCAAGCTTCCATCCATGTCCTCTCGTTCTGTTACTATTCCGTGTGAACATTTCGTCTATGTCCACTCTGTCAATTCCTCTGAGTATCTTATACGTTCCTATCATGTCCCCCCTCTCCCTTCTTCTTTCTAGTGTCGTAAGGCACAGTTCCCTCAGGCGCTCTTTATACCCCATTCCTCGTAGCTCTGGGACGAGTCTCGTTGCAAACCTCTGAACCTTTTCCAGTTTCATTATATGTTTCTTCAGATGGGGACTCCATGATGAGGCGGCATACTCTAAGACTGGCCTTACGTAGGCAGTGTAAAGCGCCCTAAATGCCTCCTTACTTGTGTGTGTGTGTGTGTGTGTGTGTGTGTGTGTGTGTGTGTGTGTGTGTGTGTGTGTGTGTGTGTGTGTGTACTCACCTAGTTGTACTCACCTAGTTGTACTCACCTAGTTGTGTCAGCAGGATCGAGCATTGACTCTTGGATCCCGCCTTTCGAGCATCAGTTGTTTACAGCAATGACTCCTGTCCCATTTCCCTATCATACCTGGTTTTAAAATTATGAATAGTATTTGCTTCCACAACCTGTTCCTGAAGTGCATTCCATTTCCCCACTACTCTCACACTAAAAGAAAACTTCCTAACATCTCTGTGACTCATCTGAGTTTCAAGCTTCCATCCATGTCCTCTCGTTCTGTTACTATTCCGTATGAACATTTTGTCTATGTCCACTCTGTCAATTCCTCTGAGTATCTTATACGTTCCTATCATGTCCCCCCTCTCCCTTCTTCTTTCTAGTGTCGTAAGGCACAGTTCCCTCAGGCGCTCTTCATACCCCATCCCTCGTAGCTCTGGGACGAGTCTCGTTGCAAACCTCTGAACCTTTTCCAGTTTCATTATATGCTTCTTCAGATGGGGACTCCATGATGAGGCGGCATACTCTAAGACTGGCCTTACGTAGGCAGTGTAAAGCGCCCTAAATGCCTCCTTACTTGTGTGTGTGTGTGTGTGTGTGTGTGTGTGTGTGTGTGTGTGTGTGTGTGTGTGTGTGTGTGTGTGTGTGTGTGTGTGTGTGTGTGTGTGTGTGTGTGTGTGTGTGTGTGTGTACTCACCTAGTTGTACTCACCTAGTTGTGTCTGCAGGATCGAGCATTGACTCTTGGATCCCGCCTTTCGAGCATCGGTTGTTTACAGCAATGACTCCTGTCCCATTTCCATATCATACCTGGTTTTAAAATTATGAATAGTATTTGCTTCCACAACCTGTTCCTGAAGTGCATTCCATTTCCCCACTACTCTCACGCTAAAAGAAAACTTCCTAACATCTCTGTGACTCATCTGAGTTTCAAGCTTCCATCCATGTCCTCTCGTTCTGTTACTATTCCGTGTGAACATTTCGTCTGTGTCCACTCTGTCAATTCCTCAGAGTATCTTATACGTTCCTATCATGTCCCCCCTCTCCCTTCTTCTTTCTAGTGTCGTAAGGCACAGTTCCCTCAGGCGCTCTTCATACCCCATCCCTCGTAGCTCTGGGACGAGTCTCGTTGCAAACCTCTGAACCTTTTCCAGTTTCATTATATGCTTCTTCAGATGGGGACTCCATGATGAGGCGGCATACTCTAAGACTGGCCTTACGTAGGCAGTGTAAAGCGCCCTAAATGCCTCCTTACTTGTGTGTGTGTGTGTGTGTGTGTGTGTGTGTGTGTGTGTGTGTGTGTGTGTGTGTGTGTGTGTGTGTGTGTGTGTGTGTGTGTGTGTGTGTGTGTGTGTGTATGTGTGTGTGTACTCACCTAGTTGTACTCACCTAGTTGTGTCTGCAGGATCGAGCATTGACTCTTGGATCCCGCCTTTCGAGCATCGGTTGTTTACAGCAATGACTCCTGTCCCATTTCCCTATCATACCTGGTTTTAAAATTATGAATAGTATTTGCTTCCACAACCTGTTCCTGAAGTGCATTCCATTTCCCCACTACTCTCACGCTAAAAGAAAACTTCCTAACATCTCTGTGACTCATCTGAGTTTCAAGCTTCCATCCATGTCCTCTCGTTCTGTTACTATTCCGTGTGAACATTTCGTCTATGTCCACTCTGTCAATTCCTCTGAGTATCTTATAAGTTCCTATCATGTCCCCCCTCTCCCTTCTTCTTTCTAGTGTCGTAAGGCAGAGTTCCCTCAGGCGCTCTTCATACCCCATCCCTCGTAGCTCTGGGACGAGTTTCGTTGCAAACCTCTGAACCTTTTCCAGTTTCATTATATGCTTCTTCAGATGGGGACTCCATGATGAGGCGGCATACTCTAAGACTGGCCTTACGTAGGCAGTGTAAAGCGCCCTAAATGCCTCCTTACGTGTGTGTGTGTGTGTGTGTGTGTGTGTGTGTGTGTGTGTGTGTGTGTGTGTGTACTCACCTAGTTGTACTCACCTAGTTGTGTCTGCAGGATCGAGCATTGACTCTTGGATCCCGCCTTTCGAGCATCAGTTGTTTACAGCAATGACTCCTGTCCCATTTCCCTATCATACCTGGTTTTAAAATTATGAATAGTATTTGCTTCCACAACCTGTTCCTGAAGTGCATTCCATTTCCCCACTACTCTCACACTAAAAGAAAACTTCCTAACATCTCTGTGACTCATCTGAGTTTCAAGCTTCCATCCATGTCCTCTCGTTCTGTTACTATTCCGTGTGAACATTTCGTCTATGTCCACTCTGTCAATTCCTCTGAGTGTCTTATACGTTCCTATCATGTCCCCCCTCTCCCTTCTTCTTTCTAGTGTCGTAAGGCACAGTTCCCTCAGGCGCTCTTCATACCCCATCCCTCGTAGCTCTGGGACGAGTCTCGTTGCAAACCTCTGAACCTTTTCCAGTTTCATTATATGCTTCTTCAGATGGGGACTCCATGATGAGGCGGCATACTCTAAGACTGGCCTTACGTAGGCAGTGTAAAGCGCCGTAAATGCCTCCTTACTTGTGTGTGTGTGTGTGTGTGTGTGTGTGTGTGTGTGTGTGTGTGTGTGTGTGTGTGTGTGTGTGTGTGTGTGTGTGTGTGTGTGTGTGTGTGTGTGTGTGTGTGTGTGTACTCACCTAGTTGTACTCACCTAGTTGTGTCTGCAGGATCGAGCATTGACTCTTGGATCCCGCCTTTCGAGCATCGGTTGTTTACAGCAATGACTCCTGTCCCATTTCCCTATCATTCCTGGTTTTAAAATTATGAATAGTATTTGCTTCCACAACCTGTTCCTGAAGTGCATTCCATTTCCCCACTACTCTCACGCTAAAAGAAAACTTCCTAACATCTCTGTGACTCATCTGAGTTTCAAGCTTCCATCCATGTCCTCTCGTTCTGTTACTATTCCGTGTGAACATTTCGTCTATGTCCACTCTGTCAATTCCTCTGAGTATCTTATACGTTCCTATCATGTCCCCCCTCTCCCTTCTTCTTTCTAGTGTCGTAAGGCACAGTTCCCTCAGGCGCTCTTCATACCCCATTCCTCGTAGCTCTGGGACGAGTCTCGTTGCAAACCTCTGAACCTTTTCCAGTTTCATTATATGCTTCTTCAGATGGGGACTCCATGATGAGGCGGCATACTCTAAGACTGGCCTTACGTAGGCAGTGTAAAGCGCCCTAAATGCCTCCTTACTTGTTGTGTGTGTGTGTGTGTGTGTGTGTGTGTGTGTGTGTGTGTGTGTGTGTGTGTGTGTGTGTGTGTGTGTGTACTCACCTAGTTGTACTCACCTAGTTGTACTCACCTAGTTGTGTCAGCAGGATCGAGCATTGACTCTTGGATCCCGCCTTTCGAGCATCAGTTGTTTACAGCAATGACTCCTGTCCCATTTCCCTATCATACCTGGTTTTAAAATTATGAATAGTATTTGCTTCCACAACCTGTTCCTGAAGTGCATTCCATTTCCCCACTACTCTCACACTAAAAGAAAACTTCCTAACATCTCTGTGACTCATCTGAGTTTCAAGCTTCCATCCATGTCCTCTCGTTCTGTTACTATTCCGTATGAACATTTTGTCTATGTCCACTCTGTCAATTCCTCTGAGTATCTTATACGTTCCTATCATGTCCCCCCTCTCCCTTCTTCTTTCTAGTGTCGTAAGGCACAGTTCCCTCAGGCGCTCTTCATACCCCATCCCTCGTAGCTCTGGGACGAGTCTCGTTGCAAACCTCTGAACCTTTTCCAGTTTCATTATATGCTTCTTCAGATGGGGACTCCATGATGAGGCGGCATACTCTAAGACTGGCCTTACGTAGGCAGTGTAAAGCGCCCTAAATGCCTCCTTACTTGTGTGTGTGTGTGTGTGTGTGTGTGTGTGTGTGTGTGTGTGTGTGTGTGTGTGTGTGTGTGTGTGTGTGTGTGTGTGTGTGTGTGTGTGTGTGTGTGTGTGTGTGTGTACTCACCTAGTTGTACTCACCTAGTTGTGTCTGCAGGATCGAGCATTGACTCTTGGATCCCGCCTTTCGAGCATCGGTTGTTTACAGCAATGACTCCTGTCCCATTTCCATATCATACCTGGTTTTAAAATTATGAATAGTATTTGCTTCCACAACCTGTTCCTGAAGTGCATTCCATTTCCCCACTACTCTCACGCTAAAAGAAAACTTCCTAACATCTCTGTGACTCATCTGAGTTTCAAGCTTCCATCCATGTCCTCTCGTTCTGTTACTATTCCGTGTGAACATTTCGTCTGTGTCCACTCTGTCAATTCCTCAGAGTATCTTATACGTTCCTATCATGTCCCCCCTCTCCCTTCTTCTTTCTAGTGTCGTAAGGCACAGTTCCCTCAGGCGCTCTTCATACCCCATCCCTCGTAGCTCTGGGACGAGTCTCGTTGCAAACCTCTGAACCTTTTCCAGTTTCATTATATGCTTCTTCAGATGGGGACTCCATGATGAGGCGGCATTCTCTAAGACTGGCCTTACGTAGGCAGTGTAAAGCGCCCTAAATGCCTCCTTACTTGTGTGTGTGTGTGTGTGTGTGTGTGTGTGTGTGTGTGTGTGTGTGTGTGTGTGTGTGTGTGTGTGTGTGTGTGTGTGTGTGTGTGTGTGTGTGTGTGTGTGTGTGTGTGTGTGTGTGTGTGTGTGTACTCACCTAGTTGTACTCACCTAGTTGTGTCTGCAGGATCGAGCATTGACTCTTGGATCCCGCCTTTCGAGCATCGGTTGTTTACAGCAATGACTCCTGTCCCATTTCCCTATCATACCTGGTTTTAAAATTATGAATAGTATTTGCTTCCACAACCTGTTCCTGAAGTGCATTCCATTTCCCCACTACTCTCACGCTAAAAGAAAACTTCCTAACATCTCTGTGACTCATCTGAGTTTCAAGCTTCCATCCATGTCCTCTCGTTCTGTTACTATTCCGTGTGAACATTTCGTCTATGTCCACTCTGTCAATTCCTCTGAGTATCTTATACGTTCCTATCATGTCCCCCCTCTCCCTTCTTCTTTCTAGTGTCGTAAGGCAGAGTTCCCTCAGGCGCTCTTCATACCCCATCCCTCGTAGCTCTGGGACGAGTTTCGTTGCAAACCTCTGAACCTTTTCCAGTTTCATTATATGCTTCTTCAGATGGGGACTCCATGATGAGGCGGCATACTCTAAGACTGGCCTTACGTAGGCAGTGTAAAGCGCCCTAAATGCCTCCTTACGTGTGTGTGTGTGTGTGTGTGTGTGTGTGTGTGTGTGTGTGTGTGTGTGTGTGTGTGTGTGTGTGTGTGTGTGTGTGTGTGTGTGTGTGTGTGTGTGTGTGTACTCACCTAGTTGTACTCACCTAGTTGTGTCTGCAGGATCGAGCATTGACTCTTGGATCCCGCCTTTCGAGCATCAGTTGTTTACAGCAATGACTCCTGTCCCATTTCCCTATCATACCTGGTTTTAAAATTATGAATAGTATTTGCTTCCACAACCTGTTCCTGAAGTGCATTCCATTTCCCCACTACTCTCACACTAAAAGAAAACTTCCTAACATCTCTGTGACTCATCTGAGTTTCAAGCTTCCATCCATGTCCTCTCGTTCTGTTACTATTCCGTGTGAACATTTCGTCTATGTCCACTCTGTCAATTCCTCTGAGTGTCTTATACGTTCCTATCATGTCCCCCCTCTCCCTTCTTCTTTCTAGTGTCGTAAGGCACAGTTCCCTCAGGCGCTCTTCATACCCCATCCCTCGTAGCTCTGGGACGAGTCTCGTTGCAAACCTCTGAACCTTTTCCAGTTTCATTATATGCTTCTTCAGATGGGGACTCCATGATGAGGCGGCATACTCTAAGACTGGCCTTACGTAGGCAGTGTAAAGCGCCCTAAATGCCTCCTTACTTGTGTACTCACCTAATTGTACTCACCTAATTGTGCTTGCGGGGGTTGAGCTCTGGCTCTTTGGTCCCGCCTCTCAACCGTCAATCAACTGGTGTACAGATTCCTGAGCCTATTGGGCTCTATCATATCTACATTTGAAACTGTGAATGGAGTCAGCCTCCACCACATCACTTCCTAATGCATTCCATTTGCTAACTACTCTGACACTGAAAAAGTTCTTTCTAACGTCTCTGTGGCTCATTTGGGTAATCAGCTTCCACCTGTGTCCCCTTGTTCGCGTCCCACCAGTGTTGAAAAGTTCATCTTTGTTTACCCGGTCGATTCCCCTGAGGATTTTGTAGGTTGTGATCATGTCCCCCCTACTCTTCTGTCTTCCAGTGTCGTGAGGTGCATTTCCCGCAGCCTTTCCTCATAACTCATGCCTCTTAGTTCTGGGACTAGTCTAGTAGCATACCTTTGGACTTTTTCCAGCTTCGTCTTGTGCTTGACAAGGTACGGGCTCCATGCTGGGGCCGCATACTCCAGGATTGGTCTTACATATGTGGTGTACAAGATTCTGAATGATTCCTTACACAGGTTCCTGAACGCCGTTCTGATGTTAGCCAGCCTCGCATATGCCGCAGACGTTATTCTCTTTATGTGGGCTTCAGGAGACAGGTTTGGTGTGATATCAACTCCTAGATCTTTCTCTCTGTCTGTTTCATTAAGTACTTCATCTCCTATTCTGTATCCTGTGCCTGGCCTCCTGTTTCCACTGCCTAGTTTCATTACTTTGCATTTACTCGGGTTGAACTTCAACAGCCATTTGTTGGACCATTCACTCAGTCTATCCAGGTCATCTTGTAGCCTCCTACTATCATCCTCTGTTTCAATCCTCCTCATAATTTTTGCATCGTCGGCAAACATTGAGAGGAACGAATCTATACCCTCTGGGAGATCATTTACATATACCAGAAACAGTATAGGTCCAAGGACTGACCCCTGCGGGACTCCACTTGTGACGTCTCGCCAATCTGAGACCTCACCCCTCACACAGACTCGTTGTCTCCTGTTGCTTAGGTATTCCTCTATCCACCGGAGTACCTTCCCTCTCACTCCAGCCTGCATCTCCAACTTTCGCACTAGCCTCTTGTGTGGCACTGTATCAAAGGCTTTCTGACAATCCAAAAATATGCAGTCTGCCCACCCTTCTCTTTCTTGCCTTATTTTTGTTGCCTGGTCGTAGAATTCAAGTAACCCTGTGAGGCAGGACTTGCCATCCCTGAACCCATGTTGATGCTGTGTTACAAAGTTCCTTCGCTCCAGATGCTCCACTAGTTTTTTTCGCACAATCTTCTCCATCAGCTTGCATGGTATGCAGGTTAGGGACACTGGCCTGTAGTTCAGTGCCTCCTGTCTATCCCCTTTCTTGTATATCGGGACTACGTTAGCTGCTTTCCAAATATCTGGCAGTTCCCCTGTTGCCAGTGATTTGTTATACACTATGGAGAGTGGTAGGCTCAGTTCTCTTGCTCCTTCCTTTAGAACCCAAGGGGAGATTCCATCTGGGCCTATAGCCTTCGTCACGTCCAACTCTAGTAAACACTTCCTTACTTCCCCACTGGTAATCTCAAACTCTTCCAGTGGTTCCTGGTTAGCTATTCCCTCACTTACCTCTGGAATTTCTCCTTGTTCTAAGGTGAAGACCTCCTGGAATTTCTTATTCAATTCCTCACACACTTCCTTGTCATTTGTAGTGAATCCTTCCGCCCCTATCCTTAATCTCATAACCTGTTCCTTTACTGTTGTTTTTCTCCTAATGTGGCTATGCAACAATTTAGGCTGAGTCTTTGCCTTGCTTGCGATGTCATTTTCGTATTGTCTTTCTGCCTCTCTTCTCATCCTGACATATTCATTCCTGGCATTCTGGTATCTTTCTCTGCTCTCCAGTGTCCTGTTATTCCTATAGTTTCTCCATGCCCTTTTACTTTGCTGCTTAGCTAGCCTACATCTTTGATTAAACCATGGGTTTCTCATCTTCATTTCTCTGTTTTCCTTTTGGACTGGGACAAACTTGTTTGCTGCGTCCTTGCACTTCTGCGTGATGTAATCCATCTGTAATGTATTCTCTTCTGTAATGTGTGTGTGTGTGTGTGTGTGTGTGTGTGTGTGTGTGTGTGTGTGTGTGTGTGTGTGTGTGTGTGTGTGTGTGTGTGTGTGTGTGTGTGTACTCACCTAATTGTACTCACCTAGTTGTGTCTGCAGGATCGAGCATTGACTCTTGGATCCCGCCTTTCGAGCATCGGTTGTTTACAGCAATGACTCCTGTCCCATTTCCATATCATACCTGGTTTTAAAATTATGAATAGTATTTGCTTCCACAACCTGTTCCTGAAGTGCATTCCATTTCCCCACTACTCTCACGCTAAAAGAAAACTTCCTAACATCTCTGTGACTCATCTGAGTTTCAAGCTTCCATCCATGTCCTCTCGTTCTGTTACTATTCCGTGTGAACATTTCGTCTGTGTCCACTCTGTCAATTCCTCTGAGTATCTTATACGTTCCTATCATGTCCCCCCTCTCCCTTCTTCTTTCTAGTGTCGTAAGGCACAGTTCCCTCAGGCGCTCTTCATACCCCATCCCTCGTAGCTCTGGGACGAGTCTCGTTGCAAACCTCTGAACCTTTTCCAGTTTCATTATATGCTTCTTCAGATGGGGACTCCATGATGAGGCGGCATTCTCTAAGACTGGCCTTACGTAGGCAGTGTAAAGCGCCCTAAATGCCTCCTTACTTGTGTGTGTGTGTGTGTGTGTGTGTGTGTGTGTGTGTGTGTGTGTGTGTGTGTGTGTGTGTGTGTGTGTGTGTGTGTGTGTGTGTGTGTGTGTGTACTCACCTAGTTGTACTCACCTAGTTGTGTCTGCAGGATCGAGCATTGACTCTTGGATCCCGCCTTTCGAGCATCAGTTGTTTACAGCAATGACTCCTGTCCCATTTCCCTATCATACCTGGTTTTAAAATTATGAATAGTATTTGCTTCCACAACCTGTTCCTGAAGTGCATTCCATTTCCCCACTACTCTCACACTAAAAGAAAACTTCCTAACATCTCTGTGACTCATCTGAGTTTCAAGCTTCCATCCATGTCCTCTCGTTCTGTTACTATTCCGTGTGAACATTTCGTCTATGTCCACTCTGTCAATTCCTCTGAGTATCTTATACGTTCCTATCATGTCCCCCCTCTCCCTTCTTCTTTCTAGTGTCGTAAGGCACAGTTCCCTCAGGCGCTCTTCATACCCCGTCCCTCGTAGCTCTGGGACGAGTCTCGTTGCAAACCTCTGAACCTTTTCCAGTTTCATTATATGCTTCTTCAGATGGGGACTCCATGATGAGGCGGCATACTCTAAGACTGGCCTTACGTAGGCAGTGTAAAGCGCCCTAAATGCCTCCTTACTTGTGTGTGTGTGTGTGTGTGTGTGTGTGTGTGTACTCACCTAGTTGTACTCACCTAGTTGTGTCTGCAGGATCGAGCATTAACTCTTGGATCCCGCCTTTCGAGCATCGGTTGTTTACAGCAATGACTCCTGTCCCATTTCCCTATCATACCTGGTTTTAAAATTATGAATAGTATTTGCTTCCACAACCTGTTCCTGAAGTGCATTCCATTTCCCCACTACTCTCACGCTAAAAGAAAACTTCCTAACATCTCTGTGACTCATCTGAGTTTCAAGCTTCCATCCATGTCCTCTCGTTCTGTTACTATTCCGTGTGAACATTTCGTCTGTGTCCACTCTGTCAATTCCTCTGAGTATCTTATACGTTCCTATCATGTCCCCCCTCTCCCTTCTTCTTTCTAGTGTCGTAAGGCACAGTTCCCTCAGGCGCTCTTCATACCCCATCCCTCGTAGCTCTGGGACGAGTCTCGTTGCAAACCTCTGAACCTTTTCCAGTTTCATTTTATGCTTCTTCAGATGGGGACTCCATGATGAGGCGGCATACTCTAAGACTGGCCTTACGTAGGCAGTGTAAAGCGCCCTAAATGCCTCCTTACTTGTGTGTGTGTGTGTGTGTGTGTGTGTGTGTGTGTGTGTGTGTGTGTGTGTGTGTGTGTGTGTGTGTGTGTGTGTGTGTGTGTGTGTGTGTGTGTGTGTGTGTGTGTGTGTGTGTGTGTGTACTCACCTAGTTGTGTCTGCAGGATCGAGCATTGACTCTTGGATCCCGCCTTTCGAGCATCGGTTGTTTACAGCAATGACTCCTGTCCCATTTCCCTATCATACCTGGTTTTAAAATTATGAATAGTATTTGCTTCCACAACCTGTTCCTGAAGTGCATTCCATTTCCCCACTACTCTCACGCTAAAAGAAAACTTCCTAACATCTCTGTGACTCATCTGAGTTTCAAGCTTCCATCCATGTCCTCTCGTTCTGTTACTATTCCGTGTGAACATTTCGTCTATGTCCACTCTGTCAATTCCTCTGAGTATCTTATACGTTCCTATCATGTCCCCCCTCTCCCTTCTTCTTTCTAGTGTCGTAAGGCACAGTTCCCTCAGGCGCTCTTCATACCCCATCCCTCGTAGCTCTGGGACGAGTCTCGTTGCAAACCTCTGAACCTTTTCCAGTTTCATTATATGCTTCTTCAGATGGGGACTCCATGATGAGGCGGCATACTCTAAGACTGGCCTTACGTAGGCAGTGTAAAGCGCCCTAAATGCCTCCTTACTTGTGTGTGTGTGTGTGTGTGTGTGTGTGTGTGTGTGTGTGTGTGTGTGTGTGTGTGTGTGTGTGTGTGTACTCACCTAGTTGTGTCTGCAGGATCGAGCATTGACTCTTGGATCCCGCCTTTCGAGCATCGGTTGTTTACAGCAATGACTCCTGTCCCATTTCCCTATCATACCTGGTTTTAAAATTATGAATAGTATTTGCTTCCACAACCTGTTCCTGAAGTGCATTCCATTTACCCACTACTCTCACGCTAAAAGAAAACTTCCTAACATCTCTGTGACTCATCTGAGTTTCAAGCTTCCATCCATGTCCTCTCGTTCTGTTACTATTCCGTGTGAACATTTCATCTATGTCCACTCTGTCAATTCCTCTGAGTATCTTATACGTTCCTATCATGTCCCCCCTCTCCCTTCTTCTTTCTAGTGTCGTAAGGCCAGTTCCCTCAGGCGCTCTTCATACCCCATCCCTCGTAGCTCTGGGACGAGTCTCGTTGCAAACCTCTGAACCTTTTCCAGTTTCATTATATGCTTCTTCAGATGGGGACTCCATGATGAGGCGGCATACTCTAAGACTGGCCTTACGTAGGCAGTGTAAAGCGCCCTAAATGCCTCCTTACTTGTGTGTGTGTGTGTGTGTGTGTGTGTGTGTGTGTGTACTCACCTCGTTGTGTCTGCAGGATCGAGCATTGACTCTTGGATCCCGCCTTTCGAGCATCGGTTGTTTACAGCAATGACTCCTGTCCCATTTCCCTATCATACCTGGTTTTAAAATTATGAATAGTATTTGCTTCCACAACCTGTTCCTGAAGTGCATTCCATTTCCCCACTACTCTCACGCTAAAAGAAAACTTCCTAACATCTCTGTGACTCATCTGAGTTTCAAGCTTCCATCCATGTCCTCTCGTTCTGTTACTATTCCGTGTGAACATTTCGTCTATGTCCACTCTGTCAATTCCTCTCAGTATCTTATACGTTCCTATCATGTCCCCCCTCTCCCTTCTTCTTTCTAGTGTCGTAAGGCAGAGTTCCTTCAGGCGCTCTTCATACCCCATCCCTCGTAGCTCTGGGACGAGTCTCGTTGCAAACCTCTGAACCTTTTCCAGTTTCATTATATGCTTCTTCAGATGGGGACTCCATGATGAGGCGGCATACTCTAAGACTGGCCTTATGTAGGCAGTGTAAAGCGCCCTAAATGCCTCCTTACTTGTGTGTGTGTGTGTGTGTGTGTGTGTGTGTGTGTGTGTGTGTGTGTGTGTGTGTGTGTGTGTGTGTGTACTCACCTAGTTGTACTCACCTAGTTGTGTCTGCAGGATCGAGCATTGACTCTTGGATCCCGCCTTTCGAGCATCGGTTGTTTACAGCAATGACTCCTGTCCCATTTCCCTATCATACCTGGTTTTAAAATTATGAATAGTATTTGCTTCCACAACCTGTTCCTGAAGTGCATTCCATTTCCCCACTACTCTCACTCTAAAAGAAAACTTCCTAACATCTCTGTGACTCATCTGAGTTTCAAGCTTCCATCCATGTCCTCTCGTTCTGTTACTATTCCGTGTGAACATTTCGTCTATGTCCACTCTGTCAATTCCTCTGAGTATCTTATACGTTCCTATCATGTCCCCCCTCTCCCTTCTTCTTTCTAGTGTCGTAAGGCACAGTTCCCTCAGGCGCTCTTCATACCCCATCCCTCGTAGCTCTGGGACGAGTCTCGTTGCAAACCTCTGAACCTTTTCCAGTTTCATTATATGCTTCTTCAGATGGGGACTCCATGATGAGGCGGAATACTCTAAGACTGGCCTTACGTAGGCAGTGTAAAGCGGCCTAAATGCCTCCTTACTTGTGTGTGTGTGTGTGTGTGTGTGTGTGTGTGTGTGTGTGTGTGTGTGTGTGTGTGTGTGTGTGTGTGTGTGTGTGTGTGTGTGTGTGTGTGTGTGTGTGTGTGTGTATGTGTGTGTGTGTGTGTGTGTGTATGTGTGTGTGTGTGTGTGTGTGTGTGTGTGTGTGTGTGTGTGTGTGTGTGTGTGTGTGTGTGTGTGTGTGTGTGTGTGTGTGTGTGTGTGTGTGTGTGTGTGTGTGTACTCACCTAGTTGTACTCACCTAGTTGTGTCTGCAGGATCGAGCATTGACTCTTGGATCCCGCCTTTCGAGCATCAGTTGTTTACAGCAATGACTCCTGTCCCATTTCCCTATCATACCTGGTTTTAAAATTATGAATAGTATTTGCTTCCACAACCTGTTCCTGAAGTGCATTCCATTTCCCCACTACTCTCACGCTAAAAGAAAACTTCCTAACATCTCTGTGACTCATCTGAGTTTCAAGCTTCCATCCATGTCCTCTCGTTCTGTTACTATTCCGTGTGAACATTTCGTCTATGTCCACTCTGTCAATTCCTCTGAGTATCTTATACGTTCCTATCATGTCCCCCCTCTCCCTTCTTCTTTCTAGTGTCGTAAGGCCAGTTCCCTCAGGCGCTCTTCATACCCCATCCCTCGTAGCTCTGGGACGAGTCTCGTTGCAAACCTCTGAACCTTTTCCAGTTTCATTATATGCTTCTTCAGATGGGGACTCCATGATGAGGCGGCATACTCTAAGACTGGCCTTACGTAGGCAGTGTAAAGCGCCCTAAATGCCTCCTTACTTGTGTGTGTGTGTGTGTGTGTGTGTGTGTGTGTGTGTGTGTGTGTGTGTGTGTGTGTGTGTGTGTGTGTGTGTGTGTGTGTGTGTGTGTGTGTGTGTGTGTGTGTGTGTGTGTGTGTGTGTGTGTGTGTGTGTGTGTGTGTGTGTACTCACCTAGTTGTGTCTGCAGGATCGAGCATTGACTCTTGGATCCCGCCTTTCGAGCATCGGTTGTTTACAGCAATGACTCCTGTCCCATTTCCCTATCATACCTGGTTTTGAAATTATGAATAGTATTTGCTTCCACAACCTGTTCCTGAAGTGCATTCCATTTCCCCACTACTCTCACGCTAAAAGAAAACTTCCTA